>NC_063160.1:22865594-22968094 GCF_020921035.1 Rhodamnia argentea
CGAAAGAAACCGAATTTTAGAAACCTTTCTTTCTTTCTTTTTTTGATACCGAGGATCCGCAGGTTTACGCAACGGCTTACACCCGCATCGGTACCTCAGAGGAAGCTAGCACAGCCGCCCACCAGCCATGGCCCCCCACTTAAGTCACGAAGTCGAGTTGGGAGTTTCAAACCCCCTAACGAGAAGTGGCACGCTCTCAACCAACTTGGCAGTACTACATCGATACCACGGGGGGAGCTAGTACAACAGCCCACCAGCCATGGCCCCCCATTATTTGTAGCAAAATATTCTTCATATTAGTTATTTTCTGCGAAAGAAACCAAATTTTAGAAACCTTTCTATCGCTTAGCAATAAAATAATCGCTTTAAGGAAGAAGAGAAGGCCAAGCATGAACGAGAAGAGCCTGTCAAGTTAGCCAAGATTGACTGCCTGCATAATCATTAATCACACAAGGCTTTCTTATACAGATTATGATTATCTTCAGCGAAAGCTCTGTGCTCGATTTCAGGCAAGTCATTCTTGGCTACTAAACGAAACTCTTCTCATCATGTAAGGCCTCACTTCCTCAGCGACAATGAATGCGCCCGTTCGAGCCTCATTCGATGGAGAGAACAGAGCAACGAGATTAGGATCAATGAGCCATTCTTTGGGAAGTACCGGCCTACGCTTATAGTTACTTGCAATTTGCCAAGTGATGGACGTCGTTATATGCATTAAGCTGAAACCCGATAGTGTATGAATTCCCATCAAAATTCTCATGAGTGTGTGTGTATATACATTACTCGAGTGTGACTGATGAGCACGTACGGATTCCTGAGACGTGTGGGATTTTCTACGTCTGAGCTTTCGCAAGAATACATGAGTTTTACCTTTAGTGCAGACCGCTTTGCACTATCGCATCAATTCTCATTTTGACCTTGTTTTTACGAAAATATTGGTTTCTTTAGACAAGTGTCCATCTCCAAAATCCTAAATTGCCACGCTCGCCCAAAACACTCAAAGCCAATTAAAATCCAAAACCTAAGCAAAATAGTAAAATGTGTTTGTAAGTGGTAATTGGGTCAAATTGAAGCATTATTTGACAACGACTACGTTAGGATTAGGCGCATAAATACAATGAAATAGAGAGTAAAGTCGAGAAAGAGGAATCGACACAATGTTTATTCTAATTCGCCTTTAAACTAGGGCTATATCCAGCAGAGAATACCACTATAATTAGCACCTCACACTTTTCTGTTACATCTCTAAAATACAAGATAACAAGATTATATGTAATAGTAGCTATTCGTAGGCCCAAACTCAAACTACCAATAAAATAGGAGATCAAACTATAAAAGCCCTCCGGCATTCCCATACTTTCCTCTCGACAGAGGAATATAAACCACACCCCAACAGATTCTACGTGACAAGTTAGCTAGTCCACTCTACTACACACAAATTACTCAGGAACTAGGGAGAGTGAAAATATCGAGTTCACATACACTTAGAGTTCCTTCAGATGATTAGAAGGTATAAAACTGTTCATGTACTTATCAACATTTAGATCATGACCAAGTCGAACGTGGTTTTTTTATTATGGAATTGAAGGCATGGACACGATAGGAAGTGAAACCTAGGCCAACGCCGCTAATGTGTAAAAGCAAGATATCAATCTTGCCGAGAACTTCTGGAATTGGTATCATCAATGTTTGTACAGCATGTGCTTGCAGAATCTAAAAAGGTAAGAGTATACAGCACTCGGAGGGTGATCGGACGCTCGGATATGTTAATATAAGCCATTCACATCTTTCACAAACCTTCTTGCGCCGACTTCCATGCACGTTCGGCCCGAGAAAGGTTGGTACTTTCAAAGAAGAAGAGAAGGCCTAACATGAACGTGAAGAGCACATCAGACAAGCCAGGATGACCTGCCTAGCGACCCTGCAACCTTACGCGTCGGTCGACCAGAACAGCGACGGTGATCAGATCCCCGTGCAGGAAGCAGGCAAGTCATCCTTGGCTGACAAACAGTACTCGTCACCTCATGTAAGGCCTCTCTTCCCCGCAAAAACATTCCAGTGCCTCTCAATATGTGATGTGATGAATAAAAAGGACAGACAAAGAGATATGTTCGAGGAGCGGTTGCTTTTACTAGGAAGAAGAAGCCTAACATGAAAGATAAGAGACTTTCTGATTAGCCAAGGAGACTGCCTGATACCGGCATGAACTACTCGAACCCTCAGTTCAGCTGAATAGATCGACTTCGGAGCAGGCAAGTCATCCTTGGCTACCAAATGAGACTCTTGTCTTCATGTTAGCCTCTCTTCCTCTTCTCCTCCTACTCAAGTCCAATACTTGAATTTTTTGCTGGCGCTCATGTCTCTATTTATAGGGAATGGAAGAGAATATGAGATCAGATTCCAAAGCCCACTAATATTTTAGTAGGACCTCCTTGAGTCAATTTGCCTCATGCAAATCTTCTCTTTTTGAATTTTTCTTTTTTTTGATAAGCCTGCAGTAATCCTAATCACTCTCTTAGGGATTACTAAGCTCCCCGTATTAGAATCTATTCTTTCTATGCGAGCAGGTCTTTACAGGTGTGTAATGTTCACTGAACTGAGCAAAAGAGCCCAGTGAAAACTTAAGAGAAGATATCGATGAATGGCTATTACTCGGGTATTCATCAGTATCATCCAGTTACATTTTCCTTGAGGCAACTTGGGTTGAAGTTTGTATTCCTGGGCTTTAGTTACATGTCAAAAAAAAAAAAGACTGTGTGCGCTTTGTGTAGTTCTTGAACGTCAATACATTTCATGGACCAAACCCAGCTTGGCAATGAACTACATCAGATGATTTTTTGGCAGATTATCTTGATTAAGATGATTAAACGAGGTCATTTATGATCGAGAGCTTGAACTTTGTATTTACTTCTATACGAGAACCGCTTGAATGTGCCGACGCTAAATACGACCGACAAAGATAAAAAATAATTGACAAGTCCTGCAGAATAAGGGTTACTATTTTGGTCCAAGGCTAGCCATGCAGCTTTTAGCTTGAATCCAGAGACAATTTGATTCTCTATACCCACAACTCTTATCCTCAAGAACGGGCTTATGGGTGTCTCTGTTCTGACCCTCACAATACCTCCACATGGAATGTTTCTGACCCTTCCCCATCAAAAGCAGCGCAATTTCTAATCCAGAAGGTTCTCGTTTTTGAATTTGGATTATTGACTAGAATTGAATTCTATTATTAAGCCATCTTTTTCCAGTGAGAGAATTCTTGGCAAACAGACTGATCAGATCCTCTTATCCTCCAATTCTTTCTTTTCTTTTTGGGTACGTACATTGATCCCAATGGCATGGAGACATCAACTTGTGAAAGATGCCCTCCAGAGGAAAAGTCAACGACTGCCACTAAAGATAGGGTTCTTCTTTTGGTGCTGGTTGACTTTGTTCGCTTGGCTTACATCTTGCACTTTCCTTTGGAATTGAAATTCCATTTATAGCAATCCCTCCAAAAAAAAAATTCCCAGATGGGGACCAGTTAAATAATGTCGTGGACCGACGATATGGTCATCAATCAGAGTGAGAATATCACCAAAAAAGCAAAGAAGAATGCAATTCTTTCGACAGATGTAACTCTCTCATTCCCTTCTGAAATTTTCAATTTTGGACTGGAAAGCACAGAGACATTTCCATGCGTCGCTCCACAAGTGCAGCTGAATTCTAAAGGAAAAGGTTTCTGAATTCAGGTTCCCAGAGATGGGTCTATTAGCTTCTAAACGGAGAGAGAAATAGAAACGCTTGAAGTAGGATGGTTCAGGGTTATGGTATCTGAGCGTGCATCAAGAGGGAATTAGACCTTCATTTCTCCAATTTGGAGAGCACCAGTGCAGAAATGGTTGTCAAAGCAAAGCAGCCTTTTAGTTCTGGAATGGTGGCTGCGAAAGAGATGCGCATGTTTAGGGAAGCCACAACCGATGAAGGAGGCCGAAACAAGGGCAATCGAGAATCATTTAACAGCAAGCTTTACCCTGTCCTGGCCCAATGAAAAAGTTGGTTTCCGCAACTGTTGCCTGAACAGGACGATGTATATGCCTATGGTCCATTAGATCGACTTATCCCATTAGCAGATGAGTTACAGATGGACAAGGGACGATTTGCGAACACCATTTCTAGATGTAATTTTCGGTGAACTTTGGACAGAATAAACCTTCTTTGCATTACCAGTGCCACAACCGAACCGGCTAATTATCTGTTGCAGGTATAAAGGAGCTAATATTCACCCATTTTAAAGAATTACATATGTGAGACTTGATGTTCCCACAGAAAGCTCTCTTGCAGAAGATCTTCAAAGCATACAGTTCAACAATTATTTCATACAGTTGAACAGTTGAGAATTTGGCAAGTAAGAATAAATTGCAGACAGATTTCATAAACATCACCTAACCTACTACGGACAATTTGTCTATACACATCTAAACAGATGTGAAAAGGACTAGCTCATGATGACTAATTATATAGGTAACACCTCCATCTCCAAGTAACAAAAATATTTATACACGTCTAAAGAAGGCGAACTAAACTGTGATCTCTAGTCGAAGAAGCCTACACAGGGCAGACAAAACCTGCAACGACATCGAAACTCTTTGAAGTCACTCAAGGGGATGAGACGGGAGCTTGCTGGCGGATATGATGGTAATAGCCAGGTAGCAGAAGAAGGCCAAATAGGAGAAAACAACCGAGACCAACACTTGGTTGCAGAACTTGGTCACTCTGTTGCAAAGGGCAACCCAACCCATTTTCTCCTCCCCGTAACGACCCACGTATCCGATAGCGGTCCCCGCCGCACATGCAGATATCATCAGCACCGTCATTGCCTGCATCGTCAGAACGAATTCACCAGTTGTTATCTGAAAGTTAAGTTGAAGAAGCCTTTTACGAGTAACAGTCCATTTATTTAGTCACTTAAGTCCTCTTTCGGATATCTATTTGACAAAGTCAATACCACACAACAAGTTCACTAATAACTGGTTCACCTACATTCTCGGGCAAATGTTGGCTAGGTTTCCAAAAAGATTCATTCGTGGGTAAATGTTCATACAGGCATCTATACTTTTCATATCAAATACGAAGTCCATTCCTTGCCGCTAATATTCCTCTCAGTATCAATTCCTGCTCTATTCCCTGTATCTATACTCCTATCAACACTTAGAGAACCCAATCTTACTATGGCATTTACTGATATCCAGTATCTATGCTAGATCCCCTGATGCCAATGTATGCCAAAATTATTGAAACAATACTTACCATAAGCAAGTGATGCTCTTACGGTACCATGCTGAAATTTTTTGTCCTTAAAAAGTTAATGATCATGTCTTGGCCCTTGCCCCTAGGGGGCCTAATTGGCGATGGATTATGGAAGCAATCACAAATTGCTATAATTAAGCATGAAAAAAGTCTTTCAATAGTTATATCGCCAATTCGAAGACCCCAATCAATCAAAATTGCTATGGTAATTCTGTACTGTGGACATGCCAAGTAACCGTCACACACGTAAGAAAACGAAGATAGAATAGAATGAATACAGTAAGTGAACAAATAGTTACCAAATCGTGCAAGAACAGGAAGAAGCAATTCCTGGGATTCGATCCTGAGCGACTGACGAGGCGAAGCAGAATCAGCGACAGCAATGAGAAGCCACACACTACTGCATCCGCACCCAGCAAAAACCTGAAACACAACCCCCACCCCCCATCAAAGTTAATCCTTCATCATCACTCGTCGCAGCGATTACAATATGTGCAGTCAGCTTCTTTCCCTTTCCGGGTTTCTACCTGAAAGCGGAAGCGTAGCTGTAGTAAGCTCGGAACTTGATGCCGAACAAGACGATGGTCTCGTTGCTCGTGAGCATCACCGAGAGCGCGATCAGCGCCGAGACGAAGGCCGAGACCCTGAGCGAGGCTTGCGCGATCAGGAACCTCTTGCGGGACTTGCTGGAGACGGCCAGGAATTTCTCGGGGAAGGAGTTTTGCTCTTTCGCTGTCTCGGGCACCATCTTCGTGAAGAGGAAAGTGTCGGAGAGCGAAGGAAAGAGCACAGGCCGTAGATTTCACGGCGACTTAAAGAGAGAGAGCGAGCGAGATGGCTTCGTAGATTTGGTTGTGCAAAAGTAGAAACGAAAAATCCGACGGCTTGGATTTATCCGTGAAACGATCGGGTCGCTTGCTCCCACCCGATATGATGGACAAAGAAACGGATAGTCCACAGGAGCGAGTGACCCACAGTTCGAGCAAAATATTTTGGCATTACTGCAAAGAGAAATAGACATAAATGTTTGATCAAAAAAAGAAAAAGGAAATAGAGATAAATGAAAACAAATCACGTAAGAAGTTGAAAACATATTCTTAGTTTGACTTTTCTGCGTGAATTTCGTGCCTTTCCTTAATCAATTTATTTGAAATGGATGCAATATTGTGAAGTTTGCACCCATAAGTTTCTAAAATTCACACGTAGGAGGCCAAAGTGTGTAAAATGTCGCGTGGACAGCCGATAACGAAGCTTATACAGCCCAGATTTCTTTTATTTCGCAAAAAAATGAGTATTTTGAAAAATATTTTTCTAAAAATGATCGTTTGTATCGGTTAAAATAATTGATCGACAAAAAATATTTTTATTACTGAATATAAAACAAGTGTCAATATTTTCATGGATGATAAAATTATTTTTTATTTTTTTATTATTGTATGTAATACAAACGGTCATTTTTAAGAAAATATTCTTCAAAACATCCATTTTTCGCTAAAGAAACAAAAGAATTAATAATTTGGAATATATTTCCCTAAAAACGATTGTTCATATCGCTTGAAATAATTAGCCGATGAAAAGTATTTCATTACCAACGATAATTTATATTTAAACATTTTCGTATACGATCAAAATATTTTCATTCATTTATTTTATAAGCGAGACAAGTGATTATTTTTTAGAAAATATTTTCCAAACTATTTATTTTTCTCAAAACAGATTATTTTTACGAGCACAAAATCACCGACATGGGGTAGTATTTATGAAACTTATATAACTATGCTGACGGCTTACTTTGTCTGGCTTTAAAAAAAAAGTTCTAAATCTATCACAATTGTGTCAATTTAATTTCAAATCTTTTTTTTTTACCAATTGAGTTCTAAATATTTTGCATTTGTGTCAATTCGGTCCATGCGTTCAATTTTAGCTGAAAATCCATAATAAGAATGCCCATCCTCCCACATGGCATAGTCAGCGACATGGATAATTCTGGGTTTTTTCCAATTTATTTTTTTTTAATTTACAAAATTATTTTTTAAAAATAAATATTTACAAGTTTGGGCCTTGCTCGGCGGGTGAGTTGCCGAGTGAGGCCCGCTCGGCAACCCAACTGCTAAGCAGCTTTCTTGGGCCGGCCCATTTCTCTCGGCGGCCAAGCTGCTCGGCAGCCAAGGCGCCAAGTGAGGTTGGGCTTCTTCTTCTTCTTCTTCTTTTAAATTTCATTTTTTTAAGTATTTTAATTATTTATACTTTTAATATTTAGTTTATTTCGTATTTTTTTAACATGTTTATATTTTTTTTATATTTTTTTTCTTGGGAAGCTTATCTTTATAACATAATTAGTAATAATTAATATAAAAATTATAAATAAAATAAATATTCTAAGTATCAATAATTAAAAAAAATACAAAATTTACAATATAGCCGGCCCACATTTTTTTGTGTGTAAATTTCGTATTTTTTTTAATCATTGATACTTAGAATATTTATTTTATTTATAATTTTTTTTCTTGTGAAGCTTATATTTATAACATTATTAGCAATAATTAATGTAAATATTTATTAAGATCTATAATTAATAAATAATGTTGTGATATAATGTAATATAGCCGCAGGAATATGTTGGAAACCGCAGTAATAGATAGATGGGAAACCACGAAAAAAGAGTTAAAAATCACATGGAAAGATTAAAAACTCTAGCAAAAGAGTGGAAACGAGTAAAGAAATGGCAAAACTTTGGAAGAGCATATCTCATTGCTCGGGTCTCCGTTTGAGACAAATTTTTTTTTATTTCACGTAATTTTTCAAGAGGAATCCATTGGCAAAAGTTTGGCCCGCCTTTTTTTTCCCCAAAAACGCCGTTTTCCTTGTCAATTTTGCATTTTCTCCCTTCGGTGCTACTTCTCGATATCGAACAAACCCTCCTTTCCCTCTTTACCCAAACAAATTCGGCCGTTGGCGATGATGAACGATAGATTTTTGCAATTCGGGATCGTCTAGATGAGTTTTCCTATTATTTCTAGTATTTTCAGGATTTATTAATGGCAATTTTTGCTATTCGGGATCGTCTAGATGGGTTTTCAATTGATTATATTATAAAGATATCGAATTAAGAATGGGGTTCATTAATTTCATACATCTTACCAATTTTATTTTATGAATATTTTTAATTAATTACATAATTACAACATTATTTATTAATTATAGATCTTAATAATTTTTACATTAATTATTACTAATTATGTTATAAAGATAAGCTTCCCAAGAAAAAAAATATAAATAAAATAAATATAAACATGTTAAAAAAATATGAAATAAACTAAATATTATAAGTATAAATAATTAAAATTCTTTAAAAAAATGAAATAAAAAAAAGAAGAAGAAGAAGAAGAAGCCCAACCCCGCTTGGCAGCTGGGCTGCAGAGCAGGTGGGTTGCCGAGCGGGCCTCTCTCGGCAACCCAACTACCGAGCGAGGCCCAAACTTGTAAATATTTATTTTTAAAAAATATTTTTGTAAATATTTATTTTTAAAAAATATTTTTGTAAATATTTTTTTTAAAAAAATTAAATTGGAAAAAAAACCCGATAATTCTTTAGAATTTTTTATTTTTTATTTATTTTATATTTTCTTTTCTTTTCTTTTTTTCCCTTCTCCCTTCTTCGGGTGATTGGTTAGAGGAAGAAGGAAGAAAAGAAAAAAAAGGAAAAAATAAAAACAAAACATTGAAAAAAATAAAATATAATTAGAATTGATTCATGTTAGTGCTGGCCATACCACGTAGGACGATTGGCATACTTATCGGTGATTTTCGATCAAAATTGATCAAATAGATCGAATTGATATAAATGCAAAAGGTTTAATGTTCAATTGGTAAAAAAAATTAAGACAAAATTAGTAATAGGTTTAGGACTTTTTTGAAAATTTTCCCCACTTAACCGATATAGCCAATTTTGAATATCCGAGTGGTTAATGAAAAGACAATTCGAATCAAGCATTTAGGCTCCATTTATTTTGTGGGCGGAAATTTTTTTCCTAAAGCAATCATGTTTAAAAAAATATATTGGCTAGGGACAAAGAAGTTTGAATTTTCAATGGGATATGCACCTTTGAACTTTTTTAAACGAGTAAATTTGAATTTTGTGTGCAGTTGATGCACAAATTTAGATAAGCTAACGAGATGAACCGATAATAAATGTATTAATCTAGAAGGGGCATGCATGAAATCTTTTAAACCATATCCGTAAAAATTATGATATCGTCTAGCAGAAGTCTCCTTTGGCCCAAAGGATTACTTATTGGGGCCATAAATTACTGATTTTAATTTTAATTTCCCAAATTGCAAAATCTAATCTTTTCTATAAGTAATTGTAATATAATCACCAGAGATTAAACTATAAATCACAATTAAGTGGAGTAACTCGTTATGCTTATCCACAAAACCTTAGCATGCCGCTGATACTGATGCGATTTCTGAGATTGTGTTGGTGAAGTTAAGCAAAGCAAGATCATAGGTTCGTACAACTCAAATCCCTTTTTGTTCGGGGTCATTGTTTTCACAAGTCATCTCAAACATCTAATTGACTATTCGGTGGTGAATTTAATTAGGCTTGGAGAACAAGTGTTAGTTGCAACGACCACTTCCTGAAAACTAAAGCCCACCAAATAACTTTAATGCTCTAAAAGAATTGGGAATTTTTTTTGTTTTTTTGGTCAAAAGAATTGAGCATTTGAAGGCACGATTTGCTATTGGCCGGGTACTTTGAAGTAACGATTGGTTTCTCCTATCTTCTGTTCTGTTCCATCAAGCAAGCTTTTCGGATCTTGTGGTAAGTTGGGGTCTAAAGTATGATTCAGTGTATGGAAAAATGACCTAAATGATTTCTAAACTTTTAATTTATTCAATGTGATTTCTTTAACTTTTAAATATGTTTTCATATAGTTTAGAGACTATATGACACATTTATCGATAGTTCAGAGACCACGCTGAACAAATTAAAAAAATTAGAAAGACATTATTCATTGGGTCAAAGTTCAAATATCACATTATACGAATTGAAAGTTCGTCAACCATTTGTATTATTATCCTTAAGTGTATTCTCGTGTCTAAACCAAAAAATTCACTTTTCTCTAATTTTATCAAACATCTAGATGATATACTTCGTAACTCGTGTAATATAAATATATTGTTTCTCCCGTTTTTTATTAGTTTGAGTTTTTAAGAAAAACTGTTTGTCTAACATAGTGTCGAAGCACAAGTTAAAAGATTAAATCCTACCAAACTCTCGTTCTCCCTCGGTCGCTATTCCCGGTGTTCTACTTGCTTTTCTTTTCATGTAGTCCAAACTTTCAGTAAAAGACCGGATCGTTTAACGATGTTAATGCTCCAACCACTCCCATCAAGGTGTGACGTGGCTCCAGGTCCTTTGTTTTTTTTTCTTGGTCGAAACTCCAGGTCCATTTAGTTCATAAGAAATATTGGAAAGATTAACGTACCGCTAAAGAAAACGATCGGAATCACTTGAAAAAATCCTATGAAAATAGAAATATTTAGCTTGTGTGAAGAAGCAACATGATCTTATGCAACAGTAATTCACTAATCCATATCTCTATACGTCAATAGGAACTAACCTACTTGTATCAAGTAAGTGCGAGTACACGGTATATAAGGTAGACCTCCAATTTCAAGGTATATCAGCGCAACTCTCGTAGCCCAAAAGTTTCTTTCCATAGAAAAAGTGCTTATACACATATTTGTACGCTGTGTATAGGAACAAAATACAGTCTCGAGGACAACTCATGAAGAATAAATGCTCTTTTAATTTCATTGAAGCTCGGCTCCAATCTAGGCCTCACTTAGTGGGACTCGATACATTCGTGGGCCTAGCTCACATGGAGGCCCATTCTTGGAAATCCTGGGCAATAGAATGACACGTGACAAAGAGTCAAGACATAAGAATTCGAGCGTTCAATCACATTCAAACATTTTTTACCCCAGAAAAGAAAATCATTTTCAACCATTTTCGTCAACCTATCTACGAGCTAAAAGGAATTGTCGCGTGTGATTTTTCTTTTCCCAACGAAATTTCGAGTGTTCGATTAACTATTATAGGCTCGAAAAGGCCCTGAACACCGAAGCTCACAGCTTCTTAGGCGATGCTTTTTGGAATGGCTGAAAATTTCAGTATACAAAATTTTGCAATCAATTGAGTAAGCCGACAACAGTGTTTGCTGCGCTAATATTTTAAGGTAACCATGTCGATGTTGCTGTTTACTTACGCGACTGTTGTGTGTGTCTGCCAAAGATTCGTCGTAGGTCAGTGTTGATACGTGTAGAGCTCCGGTAGCAGAAATTCCTGAAATTACGTCAATTGTCAACTCAGCTATAACCACGCGACGGACCTGTCCAATTAGCTCTTTTTTTTTTAAATGAAAAAAAAAAAAAACAGCCTGAGGAGATTTTGAGTCCTTCCCTCGTTGGTCAAAACTTCAACCTCGCGTGCCCTCGGCCCACCCAAATAGAATAGCAAAGTACAGCCTGACAATCCCCCCACCATCTCTCTCCTCTCTCTACTTTGTCACCGGGCCGCCATCATGGCTATTGAAGCCATCGCGGCCGTCGCCGCCGAGTTGACCAGCCTGCCGGCTCCCTCCCTCTACCGTCGAACCCCCCTCCCCTCTCTCTCTGTGCAAACCTCCCAGCGACCGCAAATCGGCACGAATCGATACGTGACCATTGTAGGTCCACGACCTCAAGTCGACAGATCAAGATTTCGAAGATTACTATATTATCGTCCGAGCTCATCTTATTCATTAATAGAGCTGCATTTTCTTTGTAAAATAATACATCAGCGGCGAAAACATTTCTCTCGTGCAACCCATCTCGCAGTGAAAACGGACGTACTACACATGAGCCATTACTTGGGACGAAAATAGACAAGAACCTCAATTTCAAAGTACTTATGTAAATGACAAAAAAAAAAAACAGTTACGATGCTGGTGGTTTTAGAACTCGAGATGGTAATCATTCCACTTATTATAAAAAAGCAAGATTAATAAGATAATAAATATAGATCGGGACAACATGTTAGATGGCGTACCGCCATTTCATTTCACCGAAAAGTGCAATTGTGAATGTTGAGGTTGATGTCTTGTATTACGTTATCTAAGAGATTATGAGGCGGTTCCAAAACGCTCCCTGCGACTAGACAGCACGAGGGTCCCGCTCCCCGGTGAGCGGGCGGGGGTCCGGGGGGGCCGCCCCGGCGGAGGTCGGGCGGCGCCCCCGGGCCGCTGAAGGCGTTTTATATTCATTTATAAAATGATTTCTATAGGAAAATTAAATATTTTAGGCTATGTGGGCAATTTTGTAATTTGTGACATGTAGGGTTTCGCTATATATATATTTAAGGTGAAACAGGTCATTATAAGATAGAGAGGATGTGAAAAAGAGCGGCCGTACACTTTTCTACGTTATTAGTGAAACAGATCTCATCTCCCCGTGGACGTAGGTAGGCGGAACATCTCTGCCGCCGAACCGCGTAAATTCTTGTGTTGTGTGAATTTTCATTACTTTCTTGCATCATTAATAGGATCGAATTCGGATATTCGACGGTGAAGACATGTGACGACTTTAATAGACATCTATTTGGCCATTTGTGACCATAATTTAGATTTTAGGAAGACAATTCTTGAGGATTTGATCGATTTTGACTGAATTCATTGCCGTCTCGCATCACTTTGAAAATGGCAAGCCTCAGGGACAATGTTCAACACTTGGACTCTCCAGAACATGGGTCCAAATCACAATCAGCTAAGCTGTCGGCTTTAAATATTTCATCCATGAAGTGACCGATGGGCGATGGGTAAGCTGTTCCGATGTATTCCAAATGTCGATGTGGCATAAACAAAAGTACATGCTAAATAACCTGTTTTTATTTATTTATTATTATTTCACTCTTTCTTTTATATGCATATGTATGCGATGCTCACGAGAATCGAATCCCAGACTTTTGACCCTGCTCCCTGATCCCTTTATCTGTAAGTCCCTAATTCCCTGACAATTGTTTAAGGTTGCGTAGTTTGCAAATACTTCGCAAAACAGCTTTGATACCATAAAATATTTAGATGAAAATTTTATTTCGTGATTAGTTTTCTCGATCACTTTTGAGTCAAAATTGGCCTTGACAAAATCCAAAACCCAAAATAGATCGCGCATTGCTCTGGCTTTGGAGCATTTTTAGAACGCAAATATAGAGTCTTAACGAATTCTTTTATCTTCCAACCTTGTCCACATATTCGACCAGAAAAAAAAAAACTTGTCCACGTAGAACTATCAGATTTACAATTTTACCCCAATGGACATCAAGAGAGAATGAAGAGCCGCGACGGAAATGTAGGCGGACGGTCGCTTCGGTGAAGTTTCCGTTCGGAGGTTCACAGCTTAGCTCGATCTGTTCCAGACAAATTTGGCCTGACGAAATTCAAGTATCAATGACGAGTCATAGTGGCTCTGCCTAGGACTCGCGATCTTGAGGGCATTTGCCTTTATAACTTCAAAGGCAAACGAGACTCCAAAGAGAGGGCAAGCTAGATCTCTACGAGCCAAGCGAGACACGGATCTCATCGGCGAAGCCATGCCAAGGGAAGCGCAACCCCGACGAAGCGGCTGTGGTCCGACGGCCCTGCAGCGACCAACTTCCCACCTCCACATTTACCCTTCTTTCTATTTCTCTTCCCTTTCCGACGATCTGGTCTTGGAATGACAAGTTTCCACGCGACTAACAGTGGAACTTGGAAAAGGTTTTGGCGTCACGTAGCTATGGAAAGCGTGGGGATGATGCGCGACGTCACATTTTATCTTCTCCGTGGGGGCAGTTGAAAGGTTGCTTGGAACTTTCCTGCCAAATGTCGAAGGACTATGGGGATTGATTGCTGAACTTTTCGAATCCTACCATTGCTTTTGAATTCAGACAAGCTGTGAGAAAACACTCGACATTTTCAGCGACGACTACTATAGATGATGGGGCAGCCTGGAAAAGGACAGTCCTCCAAAGTGAGCGTACTTTCAGCAGCCCATCATGACCTCTTGCGTGGTACTTGTCCCCACAATTGGTTTTCACATATAAAAAATCTCATGCCGATGTACCTTTTGAGAGTATTGATTATATAATAATTATTAAATGACGGTAAAATTAATAATTTATTTTAAATAAAAAATAATTAAATAAAAAATAATTAAAATTTTTGGAGGTTCACTCCTTTAAAAAATTTTAACTTGTAATATAATACAGTCACTAAAAAAATGCTAATAAAACTCATCTTTAGATTGTTTGGATAATATATCAAAATGGGGATGATAGACTTACGTCTTAGCTGATAAAATTGAAAAATAGGATCAAGGATTTGAGCATTGAAGTATAAGTGCTTGAAAATAATTCATCAAAGTAATTAAAATTAATCGTGTGGTATCATCTATTTCTTACCATACATGAAATTCAGATAATTATTAGGAGGTTTTACCAATATGATAGGTGAGATTCTGTCCTGGATCATTTATTTCTACGCAGTGGAGTACACAATCCCTTTCTCGCTCTCTTTTTTAAGTGATTTTTTTGACTTGGTTGAATCATTTGAGTCAATGGTAGTCGCAATTGTCGAATAATTTTAATGCCATTAAGTGCCGAGTTTTTCGTTTCAGCAATTAATCTTACCATTCGGTGATGTGGACCCTATGTAGCTTTCTAAACTAGTGGGTCATATTTAAGAATTAATAACAGTCTGACACATCACTCGAATCAATTTTGTCAATTGATTTTAATGAAAACCGATCGATATCTTTAGTAAGTGTTGAAGATTAGTTTACTCAACTGTTAATAAAATTGAGCATGTTTGATAAATATGACTAGTTTGGACTTAAATGATTCAATTAAGTCAAACGGCCACTTAACTCGCTAGCTAATGCTGGAGTTACTCGATCCATTAAACAGAAAATACATCCGTACAAGATATAGAATATGGGCTATTACCTTGCATGAAGCCTAAAACCTACTAATAACATTTTCCGTTCCCTATTGGGCAAGTAAAGAATATCATTCAATACTCATTATCCAGTTATTCTTTTATTTTTTGGTCGAAAAGAAATTTTCATTTCACTTTAAAGAAAGGCACATAACATTAAAATAAAATCAATTACAAAGAAGGGATTTGCTATAACATCATAGCACAATAACGGCCGATCACCGAAAATTCGTATCATCTTCGACAATGAGCACACGCCTAATAACATCGCCATAGAGAGATAACAACACCACTAATATGTTGAAAAAGCACAAATAACGAATTGCAAACCTCGTATCTATATTTAAATAGGGATAGAAAAACTCACAAATTTAGATCTAATTATAAATCAAGAGAAAATAGTTCCAAAGTAGTTATGGTTAATCAAAATACTTTCGGATAAACTCATTATTGAAAACACTAAGAGAGGAGTTTCGGAGACTCGTGGAGCGCTCAAACGACGTCCACGAAATCAACATAGAAGTCTTGAAAATTCTTAAAAATGAAGAGATAGAGAGATAAATAAGGATACACAGAGGAAGAGGAAAGAAAGAGGGGAGGAGACCCTCCCCTCAAGGACATTCTTCAATGAAAGGAGACTTGGGTTTGGAGGTTATTATTATCCAGTTATTCTCAAACAACAATTTATTTACGTTTTCAACACTTACGATCTATTTGATAACGTTTTTATTCCTCTGATTCTGTTTTCCGAAACAAAAAAGAATTAGAAACATATTTGATAGCGCAAATGATTTTGATTTTGATTCCGTTCAAGAGAACACTTTTGGACAAAAAAATAAGAACAAAAAAAAGGTTAATTCTCCAAAAAAAGAACACTTTCGAGAATAAAAAACGCAATCTTAGTCTTCTCTCACTTTTGTCGGGCACCCGCAAGACGTGAGCCGGATCAACTCAACCCGGTCCGGATAATTTCTTTAAATAAAAATTTCGGAAATTAATTAAAAAAGTAAATGATTAAAAAATAAAAAATGGAAAAATTAATAAAAATTCTAAAAAATTCCAATCCTCTTTGGAATTTCTTATGTTTAGAATCTCATCTATCTTGTTCTTGTAATCCATTTTTATGAATGAATGAAACTCTTTTTCGACAAAAAAAAATCATATTTTTTGTGATTTTGCCTTCCTATATTTCCCAAACTCGCTTTGATTTGTTGTTGGAGTACTATGTTGTATCGGCGACCATCCACATAGTATCTTAGGGTAAAACTGAGCCACCTATGTGGTAAAAATGAAATTTATTCATTACGAGCAATAAAATATAATTAGAGTCACCTCTTTCATTCTTGGCATATGCATAGCCTCAAGAGAAGCATGAAAAAATAACAATTTTAGTGTATTATCCTTCCAATGAACAAATCTAAAGTATCTCTATTTTGGCTAAAAAGATGTTATGGTGCAAGAGGATCATAACTACGGGGTGCGGGAAAGTCATCTAATATGATTATGTAATGATTTGATTTAAATGACAAATTGAAAAGAAATTATTTTTCGGAATATAAATTTTGTGCGGTTATCAAACGCATTTACGTTCCTGGAACATAAATTTTATGCGATTATCAAGCACGTTCTGATTCTCTAAACTCATCCAACGAACAAAAAAAAAATAAAATTGATTCTAATCAAAATTATTTTTTTGAAACAGAAACGTTACTAAATATGTCCTTAAGGACTAGCATTTAAAATTCAATACTCCAATTTTCTAAACATAACTTTTTAAACTTTAGCATTTCTCATGACAACGAGATCCGTTAAAAAGCAGAACATGGTAGAGTAATGCAAGGTGGGTTTCTCGAGAGGTTGTGGGTATCCTTGGATTTAATTAACCTTTTGCTCAACAATTTTTATTTTTTGTGGTGTGTGGCCACTTTAATCATTTGATCCATGATTAGGGGTTTTCTACGTGTGCTCTAATTGGCAAAAATCATTTGTGAGCCCCGAAGAAAATTGAATCTCTAGCAAAATGCCCTTTTCCAATCCGAAAGTAAAACGGCATCACGAAAACTGAAAGTTACTATACGACGTAAGTAAATCAATTGAAAAGGCCAAAAATCAAAACTAAGGTCCGTAATCGAAACACAACATTGATACGTTTGACGACGCGTGCCTCATCGTCCTTGTGTCCGAATTGAAAAACGGTGTCACCGTCCGGTCCACTCTTTCGACATCCTCCTCCTTTTCGCATCTCTTTCCATGTTGGCGTGGTGACGCGCGATTCACGGTTTCCGAAGCGGATGACGACGGAAAGTCAGTTCCATGTCTGACTTTCCCACCGTTTAATTCGTCTTTCCTCCTGTGCTCCACCTTCGAGCCGCTCGCTTGTCTATTTTCTTTTGATCTTGTTAATTAGTGTCCTTCCACACCAGTTGAATTGATTAAAAATGACAAAAAAAAATACTCATTTTAATAAAGTCGCTTACCCTTCCTTTTGGATAGATTGATTATGGAAGACTCGTAATTTATCAATGGATGATGCTGGATACTTAATTAATTGCACGGATTTCTCATCACGAGTATTCCACTCGAGTTTTAACGTCACATCCTTGTCCAAGTCCATAAACACATCGACTTCAATCAACAAGATTCAAAAGAAGGACTGAGTGCTAAAGAGCTAATTCAAGAAAAGGGAGTCCGAGACGTATCAATTGGTCTGATTGGTGTTCTTTTGGTCATTTGAGGACCACAAATGGAGGTGGTCCGTCGCCCCACGCACGTCGGTCTGACCACCTGAAGCCTCAAGCCACCAAGCACTGGAGTGGACCACGTGAAAATCCATTTGAGAGTAGAGGTTGGTACCGTTTATCTCGGACGGCATTATTCCAAGTGAATTAAGCAAAGCATAACACGACTTTGACCAAACAACTAGTGAAATTTCGCAAATTGCGAAGCACGAGGACTTCACTCCGTCCGTCTATTTTCGGATACTTCACGAAGCCTAGACCTTTTTACTTAATCATAATATTAGTTGATCGAGTCGGAGATTATGTCGGGTAGTGTACAGCCAATATTTGATGGTCCAAGTGATTTTGCATGTCTTTGGTCTTACACTCGTTCTTAATTAAGATATAATTATCAAACAAGTCCTGAATTTATTATATGAATGTTAATTCAGTTACGAGCATTTTAATTTTGTCAATATAGTCATAATCCTTTGTGTCAATTTTTTTTTTAAATCAGATCTTCCGGCCAATTACAACCGAAAATTGCCGATATGTCATCCAGACATTATGGGCTATCTTACGTGGCACGCTAACGTGGATAATTTGTGAATTGTCAAGTCGGCGATTTTCAGCGGCAAGTGATTAGAAGAACTATATATGCATTTTGCGCAGAGGTTTAGGACTACATTGGTTTGTACATTAAGTTTATAATTGCTTTGATAAATTTTTCCTTAATTAGTGCCATATATCGTGTGATTTCTTGACTACTAATCCTATTTTTTAGGAAGTTTATTTGCACATGTAACTAAAATTCATTCACGATTTTCAAATGTATCACCTAGGAAGTCTATGCTTCCTCTTTATGTTACTATTTCCGTTTACCACAATACACGAGTAAAGGTCTCATTCAAATTACTAAAAGAAGTATTTTGAGTAACAACATGACACGACAACGATTTAGGAATGCGTGTCGACTCGTAAATCGGCTCACAACAAATGCACAATTTGAGACGTCATCCCGCTCTTCATGAGTAAGGACAAGATTTCACATTCTACGGATACTTCTAGACTCGGTGTGAACTACTTGTTTTCGATTTGTCTAGCGAGCTATAGTCTCGGCGTGCGCGAACTAAACCCGGATGAATGCAATTTTAAGCCATTGTCCACACGAAAAGTCCCAAAATAATGGATAAAAGGCGGCATGCGAGATAAAAATAGAATGAAATGTTTATCAAGCAATCGCGCATATTCGACTCGCATTAGAATCACTAGTCGCCGACTGCAAGAAACAGGAGAACAAGGTCAATTTCGATCGACCTTCTCTACTCTTTCGTGGAGTCAAATGTCGGATGTTACGTGACTCTTGGAACCAACGGCCACAAACAGACAACGCGTACGCGGTACGCCTGCCGGGCACCAGATCAGAGTCCACGTGTCCCGGGGACATCGACGCCCATACGAACCCAACTGCCATGTGCCTCTTACCCGATAACATAACCCAGACTAAACTCGATTAACAAAAAAGGGCTAAAATTATCGGAGTTTAGTGTTGTTTTGACTTTTGAGTGCCTCTCGTGCCGCTGGATAAAAAGACATCGATTATTTGTTTTCTCTGGAAGGCGCGTCCGTGTGATTAACATGATGTGATCATTGAGTAATCTTAGTGGGGTTGTTCACCATATCCAACGAAGTGACAATTATTTACACAATAGCCCTAAATTTTTATAGTTTTGCCAATCTAGTCTTGTACCTTTAGGAAATTTCAATGTGATCCTTCCGACCACTTGTCATCAAAAATCTACGATACGGCGGTAATCCACGTGCAACCATTGACAATGACCGAACCGTCATATTGGCTATTTTCAATGGAATTGAGCAAAGATTTAGCACTATGTTAGCAAGGTTGAAAAGTTTAAAGATTGAATTGATATACGTACAACATGTTTAGAACTGATTGGCTAATTTTCTTTCAAATGACTAATTGTTTTATTATAATACTGCTAGACTACGAATAACAAAAAGTACTGCTAAACATGTAAAACTCACTGCAAAGAGATTGTCCAAACTATAAATAAATATTTGAACATTATTACTTGTTTAATTTTTTTATATATGAAATAAGTCGTGCTAACGTGTATCTCGAAGACCCATGTTAAGTATACCTTATTCGAAATAATTTGATTTTCAAGATGTCAATTGTTCATATTTATCAAGCTATTTAATGTGCTAATTTTGGTTCACGATATGAAATAAGCCGTGCTAATTGCGGATCCATTTTTGACTCATCTAATTTAATTTGAATTTTTTGGGTATATTTTCACTCCGCCTTCAAAAATTTACAACTCAAATACAATTTATTTTTCGACAAAAAAAAATACAATTTATTTATACAAAATATCAGTTAGAAAATGGATGATGACAGCTCTAAGTGGTAAGTGCAGCTAAACTTCAGTTGCCTAGTCTTTTCGTCTTAATTTTGTCCTGTTTCGTTACGACAGCCACGGCTTAATCGAGCAAGGAATTTATTGTCCAATTATTATCTCTCTCTCCTTCCCCTTTAAATCTCTCGAGTCCGCCACAAACAGATTTTCCAGTTTTTATGCATTTTGTTTTCGTCATCTCACTTTTCAGCTAGTGCTCTTCGGTTCGCTCTCTCCATTGCGGAGCCAGAAACTCCATGGCGGCGACCAGAGCTTGTATCTTCCCGTTCGTCTTCTCTCCGGCTTACCGTCGCCGGAGCGAAGCTTCAGCCACCGCAGGCTCCAATCAGAATCCGAGGCTGAACTCGTCGTCCACTCGCAGATTCGCCGTCTCGACGGAGCAAGCGTCCTCCGCAGCGACTGCAACAACCTTTCCTTCGTCGAGACCGGTTAGTTTCGACGAGAACGGGAGGAGCCACGAGAAGCATGGAGAGAAAACGAGCGACCAGAGCTCTCCAACGCCGTTCATGGAGGATGTGACGCTGGAGAGCGGGCGCGAGAGGTTGAGGAGGTTCTTCGCTGAGGCGAAGGATCTGACCAGAACGGACGGCGGACCGCCTCGCTGGTTCTCTCCTCTGGAGTGCGGCTCTCGCTTGGAGAAGTCGCCCCTGCTTCTCTATTTACCTGGTGAGTTCAGTTCCCTCGAGGTCGACGTCGTGACTACTAAACGTTCTTTCTCGTGGTTGTGAGATTTGTTACCCTCCGATTTTGTTGCCTTTGGTGGTTCATCGTCGAAGTGATCGGACAGGAATTTGAGAATTAAACAGGAATTTACACAATGTCGCTTTTGGGATGTCGACCACGGTCATCTCTAGATATTCGTCGTCGGGGCGGTGCCTTTTCAGTTAATGATTGCTCTCTTTACTACGAGCAATAAATAAAAATTCAACAATGTCCGTTTCTTCCGTTCTGGAGTTTTTGATGTGCAGCTTGATGTTGGAGCCTTTTCCTCTTTTACGTACAGACGTCGCTTTAATCGAATCATAAGCCGTTTGGTTTTCTTCTGAATTCGTCATGTTTCTGTGAAATTTCTACTATCTTGATGCGAGTTTCGGTGCTTCTGTTTCCCACATTATTGTTTCTTAGGAATCGACGGCACTGGAGCTGCGCTTACTTCACAGTACAAAAAGCTCGGAAAGTAAGCATGCCTACTCTTCCTCGATTGGTCAATCTTCCAGTTCAGCACTGGAATTTCAGCATCTAATTCTACTTATTGCCGAAATGCATCAATTATGTCTACACTATACTTTCGAGCACTTTGGTTTCCAGTGCCCGCCTGAACTTAATAAGGAAACGAAAGAGGAGAAGATCTGGCAATTTAGGACAGCTAGCTTGTTTATGAACATATGACCTCAATCCCCTTCCAGCTAGATTGGTTATTGGGTCGTGCAGTTCGAAATTTTAGAATACAAGTTCGTCGAATTGAAGCAGAGTGCCTTTGGTTTAAGATGGATTCACTTGGTTCATGTTCGAGATATGATAAAGCTGCTTCACAAATCAATTTTCTTTTCTCATTCATAACAAATCCGTTGAAATTCGTTCACTCCCTGTTTGCCGTGTAATATGTGGTGATTGCTGCACTTTGCATTAGGTTAAAGGCTCTTTCCTCTCTGTCCTGAACTTGGATGAAGTGACATGATTCACTGAGCCTGTGTTACCGTACTGTTCTCTGTGGGTGACTTGGACTACATACAATCTGTTTCATGAAGTAGATGAAGCCCTTCACTATTTAATGCAGCAGTAAATGGCTAACTAGATGAATGTTTTCTTGTATGAAGGGTGTTCGACATTTGGTGCTTGCACATCCCGGTCATGGATAGAACATCATTTCTAGGTTCTCCTCTTTCTTACTCTCTCCAACTACTTCACCATTCGGAATATATGGTAACAATCCGAAAACAATATCTTTTGGGATCGACAATTTAATTGTGATTCTTTTTAGCTCTACGTATTAAAAGCATATCGTGTCAATATGGTGTCATTATGGAGTTGTAATACAGCAAAGCCAGGTTACAACAGATGCTTTGAGTTCTCTCATATTAATACCATACGAGTTGATAACTCCTAATCAATTTGCATGGCTCAGGCCTGGTGAAACTGGTTGAGAGAACAGTAAAAGCAGAGACGTACAGCTTCCCAAACAGACCTATATATCTTGTTGGAGAATCATTAGGAGGATGCCTTGCATTAGCTGTCGCAGCACGCAACCCTGACATTGATCTTCTTTTAATCTTGGCGAACCCAGGTGAGAAACACTTTCTACTGAAGTTAAATAAATGCAGAAGGACGAGGAAATCTAGTTATCATATCAACTCTGAAACGATCAATTTTCTAACTCATAATCTCTGGAAAACCAAAGGAGACAAGAATCTTATATAAATGCGGCCTCTTTTTGTGGTAAATGAAATGCTCTATGTGAGTTATGCAGAGTCCACTTTGAATTATGTAGAATTAAGGCTATGTTCATTTAGAAGCTCTGTCAGTTGTGGCAGTTTTGCTTATTAGATACAAAACACCATACATATTTTTTTGTAGCCTCGTCTTTTGAGAAGTCGCCAATACAACCTCTATTACCTTTGCTGGAGTTAATGCCGGAACAGTTGCAGCTAAGCTACCCTTTCATCCTGAGTTTGATGGCAGGTTTGCATTGCTTCTTATTATTGGTATTTTTCCTACCTTTTTCCATTAAAGCAGAAAATGTTTCCAGTTTATTTTCTCACTTCTTTATAGTATACCAGGCTACTGACTTGTGGAGGCTGATAATATAGAAATCTACAGTTGAGGTCTAGAGAATGTAAGTAGAGAGAAAAATCTTACTGAAGAAACTTTTGGGACATGTCACCTCCTTAAGCCAAGAAGCAAGGGGCAAAGTTTGATGCGTAGCTGCAGTTACATCATCATGTTTGATATAGCGACCACTTACCAATCTTAGATGAGCACCGTATTAATTGTTTATCGAAAGCCTCTAGAAATGTTTGCTTTCCGACTAATTGAAAGCAAGGGTTATTGAGAGTTCGACTTCAAAAACTACTGAACTGCTGAGGATAGCCTAGGCATGGCTGCCTGCGAATGCCATGGATACTGCAGTTGTGTATTTGGCAAACCTTTCCTTTCAGCTTCTCTCTCCTAACTGTTTTTCTTTTACAGCGTACATTAATTTCTGTTGCTACAATTACAGGCGACCCCCATAACCTCTGTTTCATAGTTTTGGAATGGTTCCCCATTTTTAGAAACACCTAATTTCTTGCTGATGGTGAAAAGGGGGAACAGGCTGCTGTGTAAATGTGTTGGGGTGGTGATATTGCTTGAGTGCTTCTGACATGTGGCTATAGTTTGTGCACACTGGTAGCTAGTACCATACATATCTGGCTGCAGCCATGCTGTAATTTTCTCCACTTATTCCATTTCATTTCTTGCAAATATAAGGTGATCCTTCGAAGACGTTCAAGGCTAGCACAGAAAAAGGGCTTCCTCCACAGCAAACAGTTGGAGAGCTATCAATGGACTTATTGACCATGCCGTATTACATGCCTGTAAGCTAATATAATGAGTAGAATTGTTCCCAATTACATTTTCTTCAGACACGACCAACAACATAGACTTGCAATATGTATCTTCACTGTAATTTTTTGCTTGGAAAAAGATTCATGGAAAAATTTGCAGGTTCTTGCTGATATTCTCCCAAAAGAAACACTTCTGTGGAAGCTTCAAATGCTTAAATCGGCTTCAGCATATACAAATTCACGCATTCATGCTGTCAGGGCACAGACTTTACTTCTTACAAGGTACTTATTTTATCCCTTCTGTCAGGTTTCATACAATTAGATGCTGGGACATGGAGTATATGATGGTTATGTAGATTTTGGCCAGGCAGATATCACAGCCGGTCTTATTGCTGTCTTACACGTCTCCTAAAGCAAACTAGTAAGTTACTAATACATTGAGTTTCACAAGTCCTTTAGTAAAGCAAACTAAATGGATTCTCTCACACGTTTGTGAGATTTATATGAAAAATTACTAGCACGTATCTATAATCAAGTTAATCAAGTAGAATCTGCATCTTCAGATGAGCAGCATAAATGTATTTGCATTGATGAGGGATTCACTTGGGCCAGAAATGCCAAAACAAAGACTGGTAATAGAGCTTTTAAGGTATATGGACGAGCCCATCGACATGTCAAAGACATGACTCATTCTCTTGAGTTCAGATATTAGCTAGTAAAGACAGGCAATGCAGTTGAGCTACTAGCGTAGTGGATCTTGTCCCAATATCTTTGGCAGAGTCAAAGGCTACAGCCTCATTTGGAAAAACTTTCATGAGTTTTCCTTCTACTAAAGGTTAAATAATTGTCTACATTCAACTGCATAGAGGATTTTATAAAATCCATATAACACTAGCTAGTGGCTACGCCATCGCTACGACGGATATGTCCACTATTCAGTGGAAATATCATTGTAATCCTTTATTTTCTTTGCCAGAACCAACTGGATTTTGTGAGCAGCATGATGTTCACATCTCCTTTCTATTTTTCATTGTCGGGTAATCTATCTGCTTATGAGATGCTTGGTCTCTGTTAAACTTCTTCAACCTAACCTTCAACATTTATTTCTGAAGCTATACAAAGTTCTTATTTAAAGTTGTGATCTTCATGTGTTTCTGTGAAGCAATAGACTAACTTTAATTGGGATTTGTGATTCTAGTGGGAAGGATTGGCTATTGCCAAGTCAAGCAGAGGGTGCTAGACTAGACAATGCACTGCAAAGAGGTGATCTCCGTAAGTTTGATGACTGTGGTCATTTCCTTTTCTTGGTAGGTTTCTCTCTTTCCAGAAGCTAGAATTACGCATGAACTACTGTCTCATATTTGTCCTGCGATTTCAATAGAATGGAGAAGAATAACCACCCTAGGAAAGAACCAAACAAGTTTTAGTTCATCACCATCCTTTTTAGCTTGGTTTGCCATATCCAGTGAAAATGTCAAGAATAAAAACAATTTAGAAACTTGCTGCTAGTCTGGAGTGCTCTTCTTGCTAGTTGTGAGTACCCTTCTTCCTGATGACTATTCATCTTCTGAACTTTCACTATCTCCAATCAGAGTATTGTGTTCTCCCTTGGTGAAATTTTGCAGAGCTACTAAAATATTAAAAGTACCTCTTTGATTGATATTTCACATATATATCACGAGATAATCATGCCAAGTCCATTCTGCTAACTAATCTGTTAATGCTAGCTTTACTCTGCTCTTTGATGATCATCATTTGTATATACGCCTGACGCATTCAAAATTGTTTGGAGATCTTCTTCGTCGCTAGTTATTAACTAAAAAATATCATTACTTTCTTTACAATTAATAACCGTGGCTACTGACACTATTACTTGACAATATGATCCACCACAACCGCATGCTACTTTAATTGTAATCGATGTTTCTCTGTTGGATGAATGATGTCACTGGAGAATCATATTCATGAGACTGTATATCCTACTAATCACTGCACTTCAGAAATATGATAATATTGAATAGCATTCTGCTTTTTCGGCTGATGCAGGTTTAGCTTTGTTTGATGAGAGCTAGTGTCATTTTACTCTTTGTTCTTTGATGCAGGAAGATGATTTTGATTTGGTTACAATTATTAAGGGCACTAGCTTCTACCGTCGTGGAAAAAGTCTTGACTATGTTTCAGACTACCTGCCACCAACCCCTTCTGAATATAAGAAAATATATGAATCAAACAGGTAAAAATTTTTGTCAGAATTTGTCTAGGGGTAAAAGAAGACGGCCGTTTAATCTATCATTTGGTCAGCTAGTGACTTTATGGCACGATCATTCTGGTATGCACTCTTTAATGGCTCAATGAAATGAGGTCACAAAAGAAAATGCATACTGTATAGTTAAAAGAAAAAAACAGTTTCAGTTTGACTAGGTTGTTTGCTAGCAAGATACTTGTGTCCTTTTAAAAGGATTCCTGCTTTGGATTAGTTTTCTATCTGTAGACTATCCTTACCTGACAACTTGCATAATGTTAGATGGTTTGATGAGATAAGTGGATCGGTGATGCTATCAACTTTAGAGGATGGGAGGATTGTTAGAAGTCTGGATGGGATTCCAACGGAGGGGCCAGTTCTCTTTGTTGGCTATCACATGTTATTGGGGCTTGAAATGGTTCCTATGGTTATCCGATTTTTGAACGAGAGGAACATACTTTTACGAGGAATAGCACATCCTATTCTCTTTGAGAAATACAGAAAAGGAAAAACGCTTGAGCCCGAGTTTTATGACACTTTCCGGACGATGGGTGCAGTACCTGTTTCAGGGACCAATCTGTTCAAACTTCTTTCGTCAAAGTCTAATGTCTTGCTCTATCCAGGAGGCATGCGTGAAGCACTTCATCGTAAGGTACTAGTGCTACAACTTCAAATGTACGGCAAGTGTGTAATGGGTGAAATAACCTGAAATTGGATCAAACAAAGGCGTGCCTTCTGTTAATTAATAATCATGCATTACCGATAGTTTTCAATCACCCTTCGCTCCAACTACACCTCATGTGTTATCCGTAGTTACCATATCTCACCATCTAAAATGTTCAACGTACATAATATTTATGTTATCTTACTTTAGCAAAGATAAAGGCCGCCCCTACATCAAAACTCGAAGTAATGTTGCATGTAATTGCCAGGGTGAAGAGTACAAGCTATTTTGGCCGGAGCAGTCTGAGTTTGTCAGGATGGCAGTCAGATTTGGAGCTAAAATAGTGCCTTTTGGTACTGTTGGAGAAGATGACTTTGGTGAAGTAAGTCATCTGTGAGCTCTTGTGGCGCTTTGTGCTCCCATCACTGTATATTAGAGATGTATTGAATCGTTAACAGAATGTTTTGGCTTCTCTTTTTTCAATGCTTGTATGTTTTGCTGGTCGAGTTTGTTTTTTTTTACTTGAAGATGAAGGAAACAGGTACACGTAGAGCTGGATGCTCTTATTTTTCTTGCATGCAGTGATTTTTGCTGGTAACTGACGTAATTACATCTGAAAATCTTTGACTAATTTGATGGAGATGTCAGAACTTGTTGGAAATCTTTTAACAGGATAGCATCGACTGAAATTCGCTTTCACATAATTTCGTATTATCCTCAAGCGCAGATGCACTCTCTCCTAAAAGTAAAAAATTGTATCTTGACCCGTTAATGCCCGAATGCAGACAGAGAACTTTTTTCAATCCACTGAACATCACAGTGGCATTTGTACATAAGTTCAACTTTGATACTTCATGTGCACATGATTTGACCG
This sequence comes from Rhodamnia argentea, assembly GCF_020921035.1. Lineage (NCBI taxonomy): Eukaryota > Viridiplantae > Streptophyta > Magnoliopsida > Myrtales > Myrtaceae > Rhodamnia > Rhodamnia argentea. The sequence continues at coordinate 22,893,383 of NC_063160.1, forward strand.
TGTAACAGCTTGCAGATGTTCTTTAGTAAATGTCTACATGGTTGTTTACTCTAAATTTCGCACCTGCAAGGTCTTTTTTGATTATGATGACCAAATGAAAATCCCATACTGGAGGAACTGGATTCGAGAAATGACGGAAGAATTTGCAAAAGTGAGGTATGAAAGTCTAGCGGTTTCCAATTCTTTTTTCTTGTGAAGTTACCCAGAGTCCCTATTTTGCTGGTCACTGTGGAGTTGGCCGGTTCGGGGGAACACCCGTTCCCCTTCCGGAAACCCGGGGTCCCTCCCAAAAAAGGGAAGCCCCCCCTCCCCCGCGCCGCTTCCCCTCTCCATCCACACCCCTCAAAAACCCAAAACTTTTTTTAAATAAAACCCACTTCTTTTTTTTTTTTTTTTTTTGAAGAGGGGGGGCGAAAACAACAAAAAAAAAAAAAACCCCCCAAGGGGCGCCCGGGGGGGGTGGGGGGGGGGGGGGGCCGGGGGCCGGCGCCCCCCGGCCCCCCCCCCCCCTCTCTACATGTGATGAATAAATATCTTCTGCACTATTATGATACCACAGGACTAACGCAGCTGGAGAGGTAGCCAATCAATCTGTGCACATGCCTTTGATTCGGCCAAAAATTCCTGGGCGGTTCTATTATTGTTTTGGAAAACCCATTGAAACAGCAGGTACGTCCATTGCCGCAATCTGTATTCCGATTCCCCATAGTCTCATAGATAGCTCTCATCTCCAAAGAATTCGCACGAGTGAATGGAGATGAAGCCATCCATAAATCCATTCATGCATTCATTCATCCGGTCCTGCTTCAATTTCCATTGTGTAGCTTAGTAGGGTCAGAAATTCATCATGAAGCTGCACTCTTCACTCCCAATTTCTAGAGCTCTTTGGGCTCCACTGTCTCTTGATAGTTTTTTCTTTTCTTTTTGTTATTCACCACTGGTACATTGCTACATTTTTACGTGTTTGTACATCCATGAAGGGAGGAAGCAGGAACTGAGAGACAGGGAAAAATCCCATGAATTGTATCTACAAGTCAAGTCAGAGGTAGAGAGATGCATAGCGTATCTGAAAGAGAAACGAGAGAGCGATCCTTATAGAAGCATATTCTCCCGATTGATGTACCGGACCCAACATGGTTCTGCATCTGAAATTCCAACATTCGAATTGTGATTGGTGACATCATGTTACCGTTGGAGAGAGGGACCGTATCACTTGGATTTATTCCAGAATAACATAGGCGACACAGATTTTACTGTACAGTGTAACGAGTTCGGTCGATTATTTCTTCTCGAAAGGAGAATTTGGACATTCCTGGAGACAACACCGTCCAAGGAAGACGAATAGTGCTGCAAGAACGTCTTTTAACATTTTTTACATGGGGCATGTCCCTAAGCAATGTCATTATACGAGAACAAAGGTTTCTGAGATTTGGGATCTGTGACATTCCAAGACTGGTGCATTCGATGTTACTAAAATGTGTCATTAACATTTATCTTGTAATATCAGAAGTAAAGAGCAGCTTTCATTTCAGAAAATCAGAACTGGTGAACGTAAATACCGATGTGCTTCTCTATCCCGGCCCATCCATCGATTCGAAGTTGTTCCTGGTTTGTTCTGGCGTTTCTTCCTCTTGTCACGCGATTACCAAGTTCTGAAACCTTCAGGACCAACCACTTCACAGAACAACGACCGCCGAAACGCAGAGACATAGCTGTTTCTTGGTAAAGGTACCGTGACTTGCATCAACGTGACATATTTGGGATACTGTGATTATATACTAAGCGGTCGTCTTCTCATAGTTTCGACTCCCGTAGCCAAATTGCTACCCATAAACGTGAAAGAGTAACTCTGGTTGCAGTCGAGAATACAGGCTCTGTCGCCAAATTACTGCAATTGCATCATAAATTACGACTTCATGTAAATTACGATCCGTAGGAGAAAATACAACAATTTCTTTTTTTGACATTAGATTTCATCTCGATTTTTGCTTGCGGGATACAAGGACACCAACCAATTTTGGTGGTCCACATAGATGGTTAATGTATTTCAGGAGATAATTACCAAAAAAAAGTCGTAGATTTACCGTTTTATGACTTTTTAAAGAAGAAATCGTTATTTCCAGATAGATGGTTAATGTATTTTATGTATTTATGTGGACGCTGGCTGATTTATTTCCAATTTTATTTTCTTTTTATGTCCAATACAAATTGGCCGGTTGGTTTATTTGGACCCCGGCTGATGTGGTTAAATATATTTTTTATGCTTTTCTCCTTCCTTTTTTTACTATGGCCTACGAGGGATGCTGGGGCTTGCCAGCCACCGGACGAGGGCTGCAAAGCCTCACTCAGATTTGGCGAAGGTGGCCTCACTTGCGGCCAGTGAAGCTAACCTCGCCATTGCCTCGCCGACCACAGGGGAGGCCGCCTTTGCGGGTTTGTGGCTGGGGAGGCTTAGAGTGAGGCCACTAAGGCCGCCTTACCCAGATCTAGGCAAGCGTTGTAATCCTCGCCAATGGTGGATGAGGGCTTTGCGGCCCTCACCCAGTGGGTGAAAAACAAAACATAAAAGAAAAAAGAAAAGAAAAAAATAGAAGATACATAAAAAAAATTCTGAAACTTAAAAATATTGTCCATTTCTATGTCCTTTGTGCGACGTTGAAAGGCTAGTGATCACGTCACCGAATTCCCATCAAATTGGCAAGGGAGAACCGCACTAGCAAATTGTTAAAATGTTTAGATTTAAATTGGGCAAATCAAAATATTTAGGATTCTATTGACATATAAACAATAAATTTACGATGTATCTCTTTTTGTTAATTTTCTCTATATTTTATGTACCTCTATACGGCTCTTCGCTAATGCCAAATCTTTTATGGATTCTTTGTCATATTCTAGGAAACACCGACACTCTTCAATAGCTTGCGTCTTGTGTTTGAAACTCTTCGACACTCTTTGTTGACATTCTCTAACATGCGATCGACACCTAGTCATCGCTTCAGACACGTCAATGACATGTGAGTCCAGCATTCCGACAAGCCATTTCGATAGGTACGGGATCAATTTTAAGCATTTTTAATAAATTAGAAGTCAAAATATAAATTTATCAAAAATATATATGTTTAAGTTGTATACCTAACAATCCCAAAATTAATATACCCAGCAACAAAAAAAAAACTAATTGTGGATCCCTATTGGAAGTAGTAGAAGAAGAAGAAGAAGCTCATTGTCGATAGTTTCATACATGTATATAAAAAAAAATACATTTAATATATAACGTGTTCCAACGAGTCATAATTCTTTATTTTTTTGGAAATGACGTGCCGGCATGTCGTGTGGTATGTTGATGTTATTGAAGTCATACCAATCCTTTTTTTTAGGCTTCACACGTTCAAACATTTGGATTTGTATGGCAATGTTTATGTTTTTTTGTTCTTAAAATGAACAGAAACTCGTTGGTGTACGTTAACTGATTTTTCTACAAAAATTAAAAAAAAGTAACTTTTTTGTTTCTAGGAATAAAAAAAGAAACAATGTCATTTTAAAAAATCAAGCTCGGTGTAACTTAATACTTGTTTTTGCAATTACGAGTCCGCTGTCGGTCACCACCTCCGTTGTTGGTTGCGGTCAATCGCCAATTGCCATCACCGCCGCCTGTTGTTGCCGTTGGCGATCACCGCCTGAGTCGGTTATTGCCAATCTCGGCGGCCGCCGATCAACGGTCCGTGCCGTAGCTCATCGGTCCCCACCTCCTCCATTGACATGTTTATAATTCAATGAAAAAAAATTGAGAATATAAATTTTTAAGGTCGTATCAAATGCCTTTTTGTTATTTTTCTATTTCGGGAGTAGAAATTTTATGCAGTGACTAAACACGTTCTTTTACTCAAAAACTATTCTCGAAAACAGAATCGGAAAAAATCATTTCTGTTTAGAAACTATTTCCGGAAGAAATTCGATCAAGGAAAGCCTAAAGAAGTAACGAGCATCTACATTTTGGAAAGTACAGTCATAGATGTTATCTATATACAATAACACGAGACGTGAATTTGCTCCCTAGCCTATGGTAACATCTATGCCTGTACTTTCCAAAATGTAGACGCTCATTACTTCTTTATGCTTTCCATGATCGAATTCCTATAGCGTGGCAGCGCCTACATAACTAAAATGTGGATTTTTATGGCATTCATTGTCGGTGTAATTTGAAAAAATTCCAACTAGGGCTTTGAAGTGGAGCCATTTTCTCAAAAAAGGGTCCAAAATGGACGTTGTGTCAAATAAAGGTTTAAAACGACTAGCTTAGTCTCAAATAAGGCCTAAGCAAATACATGCATCTCACATGCCATTTTATCGGGGGGTATTCTCGTCCCGAAACATATTTTTTCTCTTTCTTTCTTAATTTTCTAGGTTCATCCCGTTCTTCGTCTTCATTCTTCCGGCCAACTCTGTTCACTTTCTTTTTTGCCGAACACGACCATTTCTCATCAATCTCACAAAGCTGATCGATGGAGATGACTTGGGCTTGCACGGTGGCTAGTGGAGAGCAGATGGAAGATGTGACGAAACCGACTACCCCAAAATCAAGCCAAGCTAGATTTCAGCCGGGATGCAAAACCAGGCAGCGGCATGTGAGATGCAATGCCAGTGCCATCAGCTGTTCTTGCAGTGTCTGCTGTTTTTCTTTTGGTCCTGATTGTCCGGAGGATCAAGAACGCCGATGTGGTCAAGCAGTGGGAGCTGGAAATCGATCCCCACCGATCCTCCTACCAAGAACTGAAGCCACCAATGGGTTAAAGGAGAAAGAGCTTCTTGGGCAAGGGGGGTTCGGCAAAGTGTACTGGGCGACCTTGCCATGTCCCAAGATCCAGGTCGCAGTGAAGCGGCTCTCGCATGACTCGAAGCAGGGCCTCTGGGAATTTGTGTTGGAGATCGAGAGCACCGGGCGGCTCTGCCACTAGAACCTGGTCCAGCTCCTGGGCTGGTGCCGTAAGAGGGGCGATCTTCTGCTGATGTATGAGTACATGGCGAATGGGAGCTTGGACAGCTTCCTGTTCGACGAGCCTAAGGTTACTCTGTTCTGGGAACCGAGGTTTCAGGGTAGTGAAGGGCGTGGCGTTGCTTCAGGGCTCCTTTATTTGCACGAGGGGTATGAGCAGGCGGTCATTCACAGGGACGTGAAGGCCAGCAATGTGTTGCTGGATAAGGAATCGAACGGGAGGCTCGGCGACTTTGGGCTCCCGAGGGCCGTATGATGACGGGGTCGAACCCGGCAAAGAAGGAGTTGGGGGGAATGACTTGGGGGAATGAACGAAGAAAAAGATGCAAGAGAAAAAAACGAAAAGAAAAAGAGAAAGAAAATAGAAAAATTCGAAAATGCTCCACATGCTCATTCACGGTTTTATTTGAGACTACCTGGTTACTTGAGGCTCTTATTTGAGATATTGTCCACTTTAGACCTTTTTTTTTTTGTGAAAATGACTCCACTTCATATTCTTATTTGAAATTTTTCCCGTATAATTTTTTTCTTGTTTTAGAAATTCACTGTTCGGTGGTTGATAAGTGGATGAATGCGATTGTAAAATTATCTAAACGCACATATGCCATCCGTCCAAAAGTCGATGACTAAGAAAATTCTTTACACCAGCGGTGGACCTAATAAAAATCGGGATATAAAATGTATAACAAAAGAAGAAAATGTGCAGCAGATTCGCCTTTATTTGTGCCTTCTATGCTAGAAATTAAGTGCGACCTCGCATTTTGTCCTTAATGACCCTATTTCTCTGCATGGTATACATACGTCAAATCCAAAAGTTGTCTGTTATCTGGTATCCGCAGTTCAAGGCCAACAATTATACGAGAAGATGATGTTTGTAGTAGTTAAAGTAAAACGATTCCTTAACGGTCGTGTTATTTTATAAGATTGACGGTCTAATAAATATCCGCAGTTCAAGGCCAACATGTTTTTTCTAGTTTTATCTTCTACCCGTGGTCTTTTTTTTTTTCCACAATTGAAAAATAGTAAAAGATGTGGTCGTGAGCTATTTTAGTCTATTTGTTAGGAAGTTTTATTGTATAGTATACTTCCTAGTATAGAATCCTTCCTATTGTATATCTCCTAATTAGGGTTGTTAGATGTCCTATATATATGATAAGATTGAGTATTGTAAATGTACAAAAAAAAATATTCATTGAATGACAGGAGAGTTTTTTTCTCTTCAAAAGATTTATGATCAAGCTTTAAATATCATGAAAATTAGCATATGATTTTTCATGTCAATATTGATTAGCTAATCAATTTTAATAGATAAAGGATACTTCATTGTGAAACTCGCAAAATTTGCAATAAAGAAAAAGTTGCAAGCAAGTGGAAAATCTCATATGGAACCTTATATTATAGAACTACTAAAATTTTAACCATCCACCACATGCATAAAAGTTCTCGGTTTTAAATATCTATGTGTTTTAGTAACACTAGTAAGGGTCATTGAATTTGCATTCCATATAAGTTTAAGGGTTAATACCACGAAAATTTTTAACTTGAAACACTTGTGATAAATTTATTCAAAATTATTTTTTTGATCACACAAAACCCCAAATTGGTACACTTATGATAAATTTACCGCAAATTGTTTTTTTTACCACAATATTTTCTAAACTAGTTAATTCTATGAAAAATTTCAAAATGATATACCTGCGACAAACATAGGGTACGAATCCTAAATTGGTACACCTATCAATTGCCACGTATCATTCAACTTAGTAATTTGACTTTAAAATTTAATGAAAACTGACGTAGGGTAAATTTTTCATAGGTATAACAAATTGTGATTTTTTATGGTCAAAAAATTAGTTTAGATAAATTTGTTACAAATGTATCAATTTGAAATTTTTTATGGTAAAGAAAATAATTTGGCATGAATTTGTCACAAATTTACCAATTCGAAATATTTTATGGTCAAAAAAAATTATTTGAGGTAAATTTGTCATACGTATACCAGTTTGGGGTTTTTTGCGGTAAAAAAATAGTTTAGAATAAATTTACTATAAGTATATTATTTTGGCGGGTTTTCATGATATTAGCCCTAAGTTTAATGGATTAATTTGTGTCGGACCATAATGAATTTAATTGACCTACCCCTTTGACAGCCCTACTCTCAAGTGAATAACGATTGAGTGCTCTAAACGCTTGATGAATGTACAAGACGATCATATGGTCTTTGATTGAATGTCAGCTATTACCGACCTACCGATGTTATTACTTTTCTCCACATGCATACAATGATATTTGTAATATATATCTACATATAAATATATGGATCACGTTTACCCTTCTATATGATAAAAAATGATCTCGTTTTCCAGCTTCTAATAGATTGCTCCTTTCTTCTAATATAATTTTTGTCTTACTTCGTTTCGAGTCACGAGAGTCTCGACGTGATTACATAACCTATACTCAATCGATTAACAATAAATTGATAAAACATTCGAAATTTAGTTTTGTTTGAGTGCCTCTTGTGCCGCTAGATAAAACATGTTGATCATGTTTTCTTTTCTCTGGAAGCCGTGTCTGCATGATTAACGTGATGCAATTATTGTGTAATCTTAGTGGGGTTATTCGCCATATCCAACGAAGGGGCAATTATTTAATCAATGACCCTAATTTTTTTTAATCTTACCAATTTAGTGTCGTAGCTTTAGGCGAAATTCCAATGTAATCCTTCCGACCGCTTATCATAAAAAATGACGCGGCGGTAACCCATGTATAACCATTGGCAATGATTAATGTCATCCATTTTCAATGAAATCTGATTAGATTGAAATTTTGCGCAAAATTTAGGATTAAATTGACAATATTAAAAAGTTTAAAGACTGAATTGACGTCCGTACAATATGTTTATAATCGATTGACTAATTTTCCTTCCAATGAATAATTGTTTAATCATAAATTGTTCAAAATGTTAGAAAAATTCCATACCAATACTGCTAGACTATGAACCAAAAAAAAAATAAAAAAAATACTACTAGACATGTAAGACTTCTCGCAAAGAGATTGTCTAAACTACAAATAAATATTTGAACATTATTACTCGTTTAAGTTTTTTATATGAAATAAGTCGTGCTAACAAGTATCTCGAAGACCCATATTAAGTGTGCCTTATTCGAAATAATTTGATTTTCAAGATGTCAATTGTTCATATTTATCACGCTATTTAATGTGCTAATTTTGGTTCACGATATGAAACAAGTTGTGCTAACAATAGACCCATTTTTTACCCATCTAATTTAATTTGAATTTTTTGGGTCTATTTTCACACAGTCCTTAAAAACTTACGATCTATGAACAATTCATCTGTACAAAATATGAGCCAGAAAATGAATTATGGATCATAGTGACAGCTCTAAGTCCAGCTAAACTCAAGTTGCCTAATCTTTTCGTGTTAAATTTTTTCCTATTTCGTTACGACAGCCACGGCTACATCGAGCAAGAAAATTGTTGTCCAATTATTATCCCTCTCTCCTTCCCCTTTAAATCTCCGGAGTCCGCCACGAACAGATTTTCCAGTTTTCATGTATTTTGTTTTCGTCACTTCGCTTTTCAGCTAGTGCTTTCCGGTTCGCTCTCTCTACTGCGGAGCAAAAAAACTCCATGGCGGCGACCGGAGCTTGTATCTTCCCGTTCGTCTTCTCTCCGGCTTACCGTCGCCGGAGCGAAAGTTCAGCCCCCGCAGGCTCCAATCAGAATCCGAGGCTGAACTCATGGTCCACTCACAGATTCGCCGTCTCGACGGAGCAAGCGTCCTCCGCAGCGACTGCAACTACCTTTCCTTCGTCGAGACCCGTTAGTTTCGACGAGAACGGGAGGAGCCACGAGAAGCATGGAGAGAAAACGAGCGACCAGAGCTCTCCGACGCCGTTCATGGAGGACGTGAAGCTGGAGAGCGGGCGCGAGAGGTTGAGGAGGTTCTTTGCTGAGGCGAAGGATCTGACCAGAACGGACGGCGGACCGCCTCGCTGGTTCTCTCCTCTGGAGTGCGGCTCTCGCTTGGAGAAGTCGCCTCTGCTTCTCTATTTACCTGGTGAGTTCAGTTCCCTCGAGGTCGACGTCGTGACTGCTAAACGTTCTTTCTTGTGGTTGTGAGATTTGTTACCGTCCGATTTTGTTGCCTTTGGTGGCTCATCGTTGAAGTGATCGGACATGAGTTTGAGAATTAAACAGGAACTAACACAATGTCGCTTTTGTGATTTCGACCATGGTCATCTCTAGATATTCGTCGTCGGGGCGGTGCCTTTTCAGTTAATGATTGCTCTCTTTACTACGAGTAACAAATAAAAATTCAACAATGTCCGTTTCTTCCGTTCTGGAGTTTTTTATGTGCAGCTTGATGTTGGAGCCTTTTCTGCTTTTAGGTACAGACGTCGCTTTAATCGGATCATAAGCTGTTTGGTTTTCTTCTGATTCGTCATGTTTCTGTGAAATTTATACGATCTTGATGCGAGTTTGGTGCTTTCTGTTTCCACATTGTTGTTTCTTAGGAATCGATGGCACTGGTGCTGGGCTTACTTCGCAGTATAAAAAGCTTGGAAAGTAAGCATGCCACTCTTCCTATTAGTCAATCTTCCAGTTCAGCACTGAAATTTCAGCATCTAATTCTACTTATTGCCAAAATGCATCAATTATATCTACACTATACTTTCGAGTCCTTTGGTTTCGAGTGTCCGCCTGAACTTAATAAGGAAATGAAAGAGGAGAAGAACAATAGCAGTGTCCGGCAACATAGGACAGCTAGCTTGTTTATGAACATACGACCTCAATCCCCTTCCAGCTAGATTGGTTATTGGGTCGTGCAGTTCGAAATTTTAGAATACAAGTTTGTCGAATTGAAGCTGAGTGCCTTTCGTTTAAGATGGATTCACTTGGTTCATGTTGGAGATATGATGAAGCTGCTTCACAAATCAATTTTCTTTTCTCATTCATAACAAATTCGTTGAAATTAGTTCACTCCCTGTTTGCTGTAGAATATGTGGTGATTGCTGCACTTTGCATTAGGTTAAAGGCTCTTTCCTCTCTGTCCTGAACTTGGATGAAGTGACATGATTCACCGAGCCTGTGTTACCGTACTGTCCTCTGTGGGTGACTTGGACTACATACAATCTGTTTCATGAAGTAGATGATGCCCTTCACTATTTAATGCAGCAGTAAATGGCTAACTAGATGAATGTTTTCTTGTATGAAGGGTGTTCGACATTTGGTGCTTACACATCCCGGTTATGGATAGAACATCATTTCTAGGTTCTCCTCTTTCTTACTCTCTCCAACTGCTTCACCATTTGGAATATATGATAACAATCCAAAAAAAATATCTTTTGGATCGACAATTTAATTTTGATTCTTTTTAGCTCTACGTATTAAAAGCATATCGTGTCATTATGGAGTGTAATACAGCAAAGCCAGGTTACAACAGATGCTTTGAGTTCTCTCATATTAATACCATACGAGTTGATAGCTCCTAATCAATTTGCATGGCTCAGGCCTGGTGAAACTGGTTGAGAGAACAGTAAAAGCAGAGACGTACCGCTTCCCAAACAGACCTATATATCTTGTTGGAGAATCATTGGGAGGATGCCTTGCATTAGCTGTCTCAGCACGCAACCCTGACATTGATCTTCTTTTAATCTTGGCGAACCCAGGTGATAAACACTTTCTACTGAAGTTAAATAAATGCAGAAGGACGAGGAAATCTAGTTATCATATCAACTCTGAAATGATCAATTTTCTAACTCATAATCTCTGGAGAACCAAAGGAGACAAGAATCTTATATAAATGCGGCCTCTTTTTGTGGTAAATGAAATGCTCTATGTGAGTTATGCAGCGTCCACTTGTGGCAGTTTTGCTTATTAGATACAAAACACCATACATATTTTTTTGTAGCCTGGTCTTTTGAGAAGTCGCCAATACAACCTCTATTACCTTTGCTGGAGTTAATGCCGGAACAGTTGCAGCTAAGCTACCCTTTCATCCTCAGTTTGATGGCAGGTTTGCATTGCTCCTTATTATTGGTATTTTTCCTACCCTTTTCCATGTAAAGCAGAAAATGTTTCTGGTTTATTTTCTCACTTCTTTATAGTATACCATGCTACTGACTTGTGGAGGCTGATAATATAGAAATCTACAGTTGAGGTCTAGAGAACGTAAGTAGAGAGCAAAATCTTACTGAAGAAACTTTTGGGACATGTCACCTCCTTAAGCCAAGAAGCAAGGGGCAAAATTTGATGCGTAGCTGCAGTTACATCATCATGTTTGATATAGCGACCGCTTACCAATCTTAGATGAGCACCGTATTAATTGTTTATCGAAAGCCTCTAGAAATGTTTGCTTTCCGACTAATTGAAAGCAAGGTTTATTGAGAGTTCGACTTCAAAAACTACTGAATTGCTGAGGATAGCCTAGGCATGGCTGCCTGTGAATGCCATGGATACTGCAGTTGCGTATTCGGCAAACCTTTCCATTCAGCTTCTCTCTCTCCTAACTGTTTTTCTTTTACAGCGTACATTAATTTCTGTTGCTACAATTACAGGCGACCCCCATAACCTCTGTTTCATAGTTTTGGAATGGGTTCCCCATTTTTAGAAACACCTAATTTCTTGCTGATGGTAAAAAGGGGGAAAAGGCTGCTGTATAAATGTGTTGGGGTGGTGATATTGCTTAAGTGCTTCTGACGCGTGTCTATAGTTTGGGCACACTGCTAGTTAGTACCATACATATCCGGCTGCAGTCATGCTGTAATTTTCTCCACTTATTCCATTACATTTCTTGCAAATATAAGGTGATCCTTCGAAGACGTTCAAGGCTAGCACAGAAAAAGGGCTTCCTCCACAGCAAACAGTTGGAGAGCTATCAATGGACTTATTGACCATGACGTATTGCATACCTGTAAGCTAACATAATGAGTAGAATTGTTCCCAATTACATTTTCTTTAGACACGACCAACAACCTAGACTTGCGATATGTATCTCCACTGTAATTTTTTGCTTGGAAAAAGATTTATGGAAAAATTTGCAGGTTCTTGCTGATATTCTCCCAAAAGAAACACTTCTGTGGAAGCTTCAGATGCTTAAATCGGCTTCGGCATATACAAATTCACGCATTCATGCTGTCAGGGCAGAGACTCTACTTCTTACAAGGTCCTTATTTTATCCCTTTTGTCAGGTTTCATACAATTAGATGCTGGGAGATCGGAGTATATGATGGTTATGTAGATTTTGGTCAGGCAGATAGCCTAGCCAATCTTATTGAGGCTTTCCCTTCATTTGTTTGTGCCCAAGAGATCCCCCAAAGGGCGTGTCTAACTACCTCATAGATAAAGCATCCACAAGACACTGAATTAGCCTAGAAATGGATGCATCTTTTTGCTATCTCTCATGACCTTTCGGTCCCCGGTTTCACTAGAAAATTGGAAGGTCACAAAACGCCCTCTACAGTTGCAAATGTGGAAGGGTGCTAAAGCAGGACCTGTGACTATAAAAAATGACTGCTCGAAGACATTGAGTTTCACAAGTCCTTTAGTAAAGCAAACTAAATGGATTCTCTCACATGTTTGTGAGACTTATATGAAAAATTACTAGCACGTATGTATAATCAAGTTAATCAAGTAAGATCTGCATCTTCTGATGAGCAGCATAAACATATTTGCATTGATGAGCGATTCACTTGGGCCAGAAATGCGAAAAAAAAAGGCTGGTAATAGAGTTTTTAAGGTATATGGACGAGCCCGTCGACATGTCAAAGACATAACTCATTTTCTTGTGTTCAGATATTAGCTAGTAGAAACAGGCAATGCAGTTGAACTACTAGCGTAGTGGATCTTGTCCCAATATCTTTGGCAGAGTCTAAGGCTACAGCCTCATTTGGAAGAACTTCCTTGAGTTTTCCTTCTACTAAAGGTTAAATGATTGTCTACATTCAACTGCATAGGGGATTTGATAAAATGCATAGAACACTGGCTAGTGACTACGCCATCGCTACAACGGATATGTCCACTATTCAGCGGAATGTCATTGTAATCGTTTATTTTCTTTGCCCGAACCAACTTGATTTTGTGAGCAGCATGATGTTCACATCTCCTTTCTATTTTTCATCATTGGGTGATCTATCTGCTAATGAGATGCTTGGTGTCTGTTAAACTTTTTCAACCTTCCTTTCAACATTTATTTCTGAAGCTATACAAAGTTCTTATTCAAAGTTGTGATCTTCATGTATTTCTGTGAAGCAATAGACTAACTTTAATTGGGATTTGTGATTCTAGTGGGAGGGATCAGCTATTGACGAGTCAAGCAAAGGGTGCTAGACTAGACGATGCACTGCAAAGAAGTAATCTCCGTAAGTTTGATGGCTGTGGTCATTTCCTTTTCTTGGTAGGTTTCTCTCTTTCCAGGAGTTAGAATTATGCATGAACTACTATCTCATATATGTCCTGCGATTTCAATAGAACGGAGAAGAATAATCACCCTAGGAAAGAACCAAACAAGTTTTAGTGTCACCACCATCCTTTCTAGCTTGGTTTGCCATATGCAGTGAAATGTCTAATAAAAACAATTTAGAAACTTGCTGCTAGTCTGGAGTGCTCTTCTTGCTAGTCGTGAGTACTCTTCTTCCTGGATGACTATTCGTCTTTTGAATTTCCACTATCTCAGATCAGAGTATTGTGTTCTCCCTTGGTGAAATTTGCAGAGCCATTAAAATATTAAAAGTACCTCTTTGATTGATATTTCAGATACATATCAAGAGATAATCATGCCACGTCCATTCTGCTAATTAGTAAATCTGTTAATGCTAGCTTTACTCTCCTCTTTAATGATCATCGTTTATATATACACCTGACACAATCAAAATTGTTCAGAGATATTCTTTGTTGCTAATTGTTAACTCTTGGTGAAAAATTATCAGTACTTTCTTTACAATTAATAACCATGGCTATCGACTCTATTACATGAAAATATGTTCCACCACAACGGCATACTACTTTTATTGTAATCGATGTTTCTCTGTCGGATGAATGATGTCACTGGAGAATCATATTCACGAGACTGTATACCCTTCTAATCCATGCACTTAAAAAAAATGATGATATTGAATAACATTCTGCTTTTTTGCGGCTGATACAGGTTTAGCTTTGTTTGATGAGAGGTAGTGTCATTTTACTCTTTGTTCTTTGCATGCAGGAAAATGATTTCGATTTGGTTACAATTATTAAGGGCACTAGCTTCTACCGTCGTGGAAAAAGTCTCGACTATGTTTCAGACTACCTACCACCAACCCCTTCTGAATATAAGAAACTATATGAATCAAACAGGTAAAGTTTTTTGTCAGAATTTGTCTAGGGGTAAAAGAAGATGGCTGTTTAATCTAGCATTTGGTCAGCTAGTGACTTTATGGCATGATCATTCTGGTATGCACTCATACAGTATTTTACTGGTTCAATGAAATGAGCTCACAAAAGAAAATGTATGTTGTATAGTTAAAAAAAAAAAATTGTTTGACTAGGTTGTTTGCATAGCAAGATACTCGTGTCCTTTTAAAAGAGTTCCTGCTTCAGATTAGTTTTCAATATGTAGACTATCCTTACCTGACAACTTGCATAATCTTAGATGGTTTGATGAGATAACTGAACCAGTGGTGCTATCAACTTTAGAGAATGGGAGAATTGTTAGAAGTCTGGATGGGATTCCAACGGAGGGACCAGTTCTCTATGTTGGCTATCACATGTTATTGGGGATTGAACCAGCTCTTATTGTTATCCGATTTTTGAACGAGAGGAACATACTTTTACGAGGAGTAGCACATCCTATGTTCTTTGAGAAATATAGAAAAGGAAAAATGCTGGAGCTGGAGCCTTATGACAGTTTCCGGATGATGGGTGCCGTACCTGTTTCAGGGACCAATCTGTTCAAACTTCTTTCGTCAAAATCCCATGTCTTGCTCTATCCAGGAGGGATGCGTGAGGCACTTCATCGTAAGGTACTAGTGCTGCAACCTCAAATGTACGGCAAGTGTATAATGGGTGAAATAACCTGAAATTGGATCAAACGAAGTCGTGCCTTCTGTTAATTAATAATCATGCATTACTGACAGTTTTCAGTCACCCCTCGCACCATTACACCTCATACGTAGTTCCGTTACCATATCTCACCATCTAAAATGTCCAACGTACATAATATTTATGTTATCTTACTCTAGCAAAGATAAAAGCCGCCCTTACATCAAAACTCGAAGTAATGTTGCATCTAATTGCCAGGGTGAAGAATACAAGCTATTTTGGCCGGAGCAGTCTGAGTTTGTCAGGATGGCAGTCAGATTTGGAGCTAAAATAGTGCCTTTTGGTACTGTTGGAGAAGATGACCTTGGTGAAGTAAGTCCTCTGTGAGCTCTTGTGGAGCTTTGTTCTCCCATCACTGTATATTAGAGAAGTATCGAATTGTTAACAGAATGTTCTTGCTTCTCTTTTTTCAATGCTTGTGTGTTTTGCTGTTCGAGTTTGTCTTTTGACTCGAAAATGAAGGAAACAGGTACACGTAGAGCTGGATGCTCTTATTTTTCTTGCATGCAATGATTTTTGCTGGTAACTGGCGTGATTTCATCTGAAAATCTTTGACTAATTTGATGGAGATGTCAGAACTTGTTGGAAAGCTTTCAACAGGAGAGCATCGACTGAAATTCGCTTTCACATACTTTCGTATTATCCTCAAGCGCAGATGCATTCTGTCTCCTAAAAAGTAAAAAATTGGATCTTAACCCGTTAATTGCATTAAGGCAGACAGAGAACTTTTTTCAATCCACTGAACATCACATCGGCATTTGTTCATAAGTCCAATTCTGATACTTCATGTGCACATGATTTGACCGTGTAACCGCCTGATGTTCTTTAGTCAATGTCTACATGGTTGTTTACTCTAAATTTCTTACGTGGAAGGTCTTTTTCGATTATGATGACCAAATGAAAATCCCATATTGGAGGAAATTTATTCGAGAAGTGACAGAAGAATTTGCAAAAGTGAGGTATGAAAGTCCAGCGGTTTCCAATTCTTTTTCTTGTGAAGTTACCCAGAGTCCCAATTTTCCTGTCCACGTGTGATGAACAAATATCTTTTGCGCTACTATGGTACGACAGGACCAACGCAACTGGAGAGGTAGCCAATCAAGACGTGCACATGCCTCTGATTCGGCCAAAAATTCCTGGGCGCTTCTATTATTGTTTTGGAACACCCTTTGAAACAGCAGGTATTTACATTGCTGCAATCTATTTTCCGATCCCCCATATTCTCATAGCTTAATTCTTGAAATTAGCTTCCCGCATCAAGCTGTCATTGCTACATATTTTCGTGTTTGTATATTCATGAAGGGAGGAAGCAGGAACTGAGAGACCGGGACAAATCCCATGAACTGTATTTACAAGTCAAGTCGGAGGTAGAGAGATGCATAGCGTACTTGAGAGAGAAACGAGAGAGCGATCCTTATAGAAGCATATTCTCCCGATTGATGTACCGGACCCAACATGCTTCCGCATCTGAAATTCCAACATTCGATCTGTGATTGGTGATATCATTGGAGAGAGGGACCGTAGCGCTTGGATTTATTCCTGAGTAGCATAGGCCACACAGTTTGTCCTATACAGTGTGCGAGTTCGGTCGATTATTTCTTCTCGAAAGGAGAATTTGGACATTCCTGGAGAAAACACCGTCCAGGGAAGACGAATGGTGCTGCAAGAACGTCTTTTAACATTTTTTACATGGGGCATGTCCCTAAGCAGCAATGTCATTATACGAGAATAAAGGTTTCTGAGATTTGGGATCTGTGACATTCCAAGACTGCTGCATTCGATGTTACTCAGGAGTCTCCCGGTCCGAAGAACAATTATGGAAGGGGTTCTCTTCTTTGCTTCTTGCGGCTCTTTACTAAAATGTGTCAATTAACATTTATCTTGTAATATCAGAAGTAAAGAGCAGCTTTCATTACAGAACTGGTGAATGTAAATACCGATGTGCTTCTCTGTCCCGGCCCATCCATCCATTCGAAGTTGTGGCGTTTCTTCCTCTTTTCACGCGATTATCAAGTTCTGAAACCTACAGGATCAACCACTTCATGGAACAACGACCGCCGAAACGCAGAGATATAGCTGTTTCTTGGTGAAGGTACCGTGACTTGCGCAGTTGCACCAATGTGACGTATTTCGGATGCTGTGATTTTATCTAAGCCGTCGTATTGTCATAGTTTCGACTCCCGTAACCAAATTGCTACCCATAAACGTAAAAGAGTAACTCTAGATGCAGTCGAGAATACAGTCTCTGTTGCCAAATTACTGCAATTGCATCATAAATTATGACTTCATGTAAATTACGATCCGCAGGATAAAATACAACAATTTCTTGTTTTTGTATTAGCTTGGTCCAGATAGATGGTTAATGTATTTCAGGAGATAATTACCCAAAAAAGTCGTAGATTTACCGTTTTATGACTTTTTTAAGAAGAAATCCTTATTTCCAGATAGATGGTTAATGTGTTTTATGTGAACACCGGCTGATGTATTTCCAATTTCCTCTTTTTTTTTAGGTTTAATACAAATTGGCTGGCTGGTTTATTTGGACCACGGCTGATGTGGTTAAATATGTTTTTTTATGCTATTCTTCTTCTTTTTAACTCTAGCCCGCGAGGGATGCCGCGGCTTGCCAACCATCGAATGAGTGCCGCAAAGCCTCCTCCAGATTTGGCAAAGGCAGCCTCGCTTGCAGCCGGCAAGGCTAACCTCGCCATTGCCTTGCTGACCGCAGGGGAGGCCGCCTTTGCAGGCTCGCGGACAGCGAGGCTCAGAGTGATGCCATTACCTCCTCGCCGAGGCCACCGTACCCAAATCTAGGCAAGGGCCACGATCCTTGCCAATGATGGACAAGGGCTTCGCGGCCCTCACCCAGTGGGTGGAAAAAATATAAAAGGAAAGAAAAAAATAAGTGATATATAAAAAATTATGAAACTTAAAAATACTACCCATTTTTATGTCCGTCGTGCCACGTTTAAAGGCTAGTAATCATGTTGTCGAATTCTGATCAAATTAGCCGGAAGGACTACATTGGCAAATCGTTAAAATGTTTGGATTTAAATTCAGCAAATCAAAATATTTAGGATTCCATTGACATACAAACAATAAATTTATGATTTCTTTCATTTTGTTAATTTTCTCTATATTTTAGGTATCTCTATACTGCTCTTCCCTAATGCCAAATCTTTTATGGGTTCTTTCTCATACCCTAGGAAACACCGACACTCTTCTAGAGTCTGCTTATCGTGTCGGACGCTCTTACACTCTTCGACATAACCTTTAGGGTTCCGGATATTTCTGATCTACACGTTCAACCAAGTGGCGAGTGGAAAGCATATCGAACCACGTCGGTGTTATAAACACGCCAGCAACAAGCGAGTCTAGTATTTGGACACGCACGGGGTCAATTTTAAACATTTTCAATAAATTAGGGGTCAAATGTAAATTTATCAAAAATATATATACTTAAGTCATAACCCAACCAACCCAAAATTAATATATCCAATCAGGAAATAAAACTAATTGGGAATCCCTAAAATAAGAAGAAAAAGAATAAGAAACTCACAGATAATATTTTTATATATACATTATCATGTATATAAAAAGATACATTTAATATACAATGTATCCCAACATACCGCAATTCTCTACTTTTTTAGAAATGATATGTCGGTGTGTCGTATTATATCGTGTCGTATTGTGTCATGTGTCACGTATCGGTTCTACTTAAGTAATAGCAATACTATTGTTTAGGCTTCACACGTTTAGACACTTGGGTTTAGTAACGTTTCTATTTTTCTATTCTTAAAATTAATAGAAACCTGTTGGTGTACGCTAGCTAATTTTTTTTTCGAGAATAAATTTCCTGTTATCGGGAATAGAAACAAATTAAAAAAAGTAAATATTTTGTTCCCGAGAACAAAAAGAGAAACAATGTTATTTTAGAAAAACAAGCTCAGCGTAATTTAATACTCATTTTTGCGCTTACAAGTCTATTGCTGTCTTGCTCATCACCTCCGCCGCTAGTTGCGATCATTCGCCGATCTCCGCCGCCGATGCCGCTTGTCATGGCCTCCGGAAATCACCGTTGCAACCGGTTGTTGTCGATCTTGGCCACCACCGGCCAACGATCGGCGCTATAGCTCGCCGGTCCCCACCACTTCGACCGACATGTTTATAATTAAATAAAAAATTGAGAATAGAAATTTTTAGGGTCGTATCAAATGCATTTTTGTTATTTTTCTGTTTCGATAATATAAATTTTATGCAGTTACTAAACACATTCTTTTGCTGAGAAATTATTCTTGAGAACAAAATTAAAAAAAAATCATTTCTGCTTAAAAATTATTCCCAAAACAGAAAAGTGACCATACGCTCCCCTAGTAAATATTCTCACGATGATTAGTTACCATTGGTTAGGGGGCATATTCATGTCTCATTTTTGTAGGTAACATATATGGCTGTACTTTTTTTTGGAGAAAATATTTTTAACCTAAATTGAAATACTTATGATAAATTTATTAAAAAAATTTCGATTACAAAAATCTCAAATCAGTACATTTGTAATAAATTTACCACAAACTATTTTTTTATCACAATATATTATAAGCTAGTACATATGTGGTAAATTCATCCATAAACTACTTTTTTGACCATCAAAAACCCCAAATTGGTACCAATATGATAAATTTATGGGTTAATACTACGGAAAGTCCTAAACTGGTACACTTGTGATAAATTTATCCCAAACTATTTTTTTACCACAAAAAATTTCAAACTGGTACATGTATGACAGTTTAGGGTTTTTACGCTCTATTTTTCACTGGTGTATCAATTTAGAATTTTTCATAGTATTAATTTAATTTAACAAATGATAAATTTGTCACAAGTGTATCAAGTATGTGATTTTTCATAGTAAAAAAAATTGTTTTAGAGTAAATTTGTCACGTACGTACCGGTTTATGATTTTTGATGGTAAAAAATATAGTTTGGGGTAAATTTATTACGGGTATATCAGATTGAGGTTTTTCGTAGTTCAAATAATAATTTGGGATAAATTTGTCAAATGTATACCGGTTTGAAATTTTTCGTGGTATTAATCCTAAACTTATCCAAACTAATTTTTTAACCATAAAAACCCACAAACCGAAATCCCCGTGACAAATTTACCATATGTTAGTTTTCATTAAATTGATTTAATACTACGAAAAACTCTAAAATGATACACCCGCGACAAACATAGGGTAAAAATCCTAAATTGGTACATCCATCAATTGCCACATATCATTCAACTCAGCAATTTGACTTTAAAATTTAAAGAAAACTAATAGAGGATAAATTTTGTCATAGGTGTACTAATTTAAATTTTTTATAGTAAAAAAATTAGTTTGATGTGAATTTGTCACAAGTATACCAATTTGAAATTTTTTATGGATAAAAAAATAATTTGAGATAAATTTATTACATGTATACTATTTTGAGAGAGTTTTTTTTATGGTATTAATCCTGAGTTTAATGGATTGATTTGTGTCGAACCATAATCAACCTAGTCTGACCTACCCATTTGGTAGCCGTACTCTCAAGTGAATAACGATTGCGTGTTCTAAACGGTTGATTGAATATACCAAACGATTGGGTGGGCTTTAATTGAATGTTAGCTATTGCCGACCTACTGATGTTATGACTTTTCTCCACATGCATACAATAATATTTGTAATATCTACGTGTAAATATATGGATCACATTTGCCCGTCTATATGATATAAAACGGCCTCGTTTTCCGGCTTCTAATAGATTGCTCCTTTGGACCCCCAAAAAAAAAAAAAAATAGATTGTGCCTTTTTTCTAATATAATTTTTGTCTTACTTCGTTTCGAGTCACGACAGTTGCAGCAGCATCGCCGGCGATGTCAATGTCCAATCATGAGCACTCCCGCCTTTTTAAATCTCTCGGAGTCCGCCAACGACAGATTTTCCAGCTTTCTTTTCATTTTATTTTTTTCATTTCACTGATTTGACCTTCCAGCCGTCGCTCTCTCCAGTCTCCGCCATCCATGGCAGCAACCGGAGCCTGCCTATTCCCTTCAGCCGGCTTCTCTCATGCTCTCCGTCGCCGGGGCCAAGCTTCAGCCGTGGCAAGCTCCGATCAGAATCCCAAACTCAGCTCATCGTTGACTAGCAGGTTCGCCGCTTCGAAGGAGCAAGCATCCTCCGCATTGACTGGAACTACCATTCCTTCGTCGAGGCCGGTTAGCTTCGGAGAACATGGGAGGCGCTACGCGAAGAACGCGAGCGACCAGAGCTCGTCGACGCCGTTCATGGAGGACGTGGAACTGGAGAGCGGACGCGAGAAGTTGAGGAAGTTCTTTGATGAGGCGAAGGATCTGGCCAGGTCGGACGGTGGACCGCCTCGCTGGTTCTCTCCTCTGGAGTGCGGCTCTCGCTTGGAGAAGTCGCCTCTGCTTCTCTATTTACCTGGTGAGTCCCATTCGTGGTTGACGTCGATAAATAATCAGCGTTCCTGGTCGTGAGATATATGGCCGTTCGATTTTGTTGCCTTCGGTGGTTCATCGTTGAAGTGATCGGTTTTCTTCCGTTACGAAGTTGTTGATCTGCAGCTTGGAGTCGGAGCCTTTTCCGCTTTTACGTTCGGACATCACCGTCAATCTAATCATAAGCTGTTGGGTTTTTCTTCTGAATTCGTCATGTTTCTGCGAGTCTTTTTCAATCTTGATCGGACTTTCGGTGCTTTCTATTCCCGACATGCTGTTTCTCAGGAATCGACGGCACCGGAGCTGGGCTTACTTCACATCACAAGAAGCTCGGAAAGTAAGCGTGTCTACTTTATCTCAATGATTCAATCTTCCAGTTTAGCACTGAATTTTCAGCATCTAATTTTGCCGAAATGCATTCATCGCCTCTACGCTTTTATTTATGCCAGCACTCAGGGTCATAGGCGCCCACCCGAACTTAATAAGGAAATGAAAGATGGAGAAGAACAATAGCAGTGTCTGGCAACATGGGGTAGCTAGCTTGTTTGTGAACATACAACCTCAAATCGCTTCCAGCTAGATCAGTTATCAAATAGCAGAGTTTGAAAATTTAGAATAGCCGTTATCAGATCAGACGCAGCATGCCTACTGTTAAGATGCATCTGCTCTGGTTCATATTAGAGACATGATAAAGCTGCTTCACGAATCAATTTTCCTTTCTCATTCCTAATAAATCTGATGAAAATTCGTTCACTCCCTGTTCACTGTAGAAAAAAAGGTGGTCAGTGCTGCATTTTGCATCTGGTTTATATGCTCCTCCTTCTCTCCTTAACTTGGATGAAGTGAGATGAGACACAGAGCCTGTGTTACCCTACGATTATCTGTGGGCTACTCGGGCTATTAATGACTCTGCAAACTGTTTCATGCAATAGATGACCCACTTCACCGTTTAATGCGGCAGGAAATAGCTAACTACATGAATGTTTTCATGTATGAAGGATGTTTGACATTTGGTGCTTGCACATCCCAGTCATGGATAGAACATCATTTCCAGGTCCTCTTTCTTACTCTCTCCATCTGCTTCACCAATTCTACATAGTAACAATCTGACGACAATGTCATTAGTAATCAACATTGTGATGCTTTTAGCTCCATCACGTAGTAAAAGCATATCATTTTATATAGAGTTGTAAATAAACAATGCGAGGTTACAAAGATGCTTTCAATTCTCTTATCTTAGTACCAGTCATATGAGTTGATAACTCTTAAATCCATTTACATGTCTCAGAGCTGGTGAAAATGGTTGAGAGAACAATAAAATCGGAGAACTACCGCTCCCCAAATAGACCTATATATCTTGTTGGAGAATCACTGGGAGGATGCCTTGCATTAGCTGTTGCAGCACGCAACCCGGACACTGATCTTGTATTAATCTTGGCCAACCCAGGTGAAGGAAAATTTCCAGTGAAGTTAAATAAATGGAGCAAGTATTGAAGTCACCAGTTTAGCTCGAACTTTCCCAAGTTATACCAAATCATGACTTATGCTTCAAATGATTATCTTGCAAAAGATTTTTAATTTTTCGAAGCCGCCACTAATCTTTTTTGGTAGGTCGATTAGAAACCTAAGTACATTAGTGGGACAACTAGATTACTTTTAGGAACCTGAGATTTTAAGTTTGGGACTTGGTTACATTAATTTTTCAATTAATGCCCTTTCGATACCAATTTCATGAAAAATATTCAATTTGGCAATTTTGATGAATTCTGACTTAGAGTTCAAACGTGCATTTTTTGGATTTTCTTTTATGAATTTTTAATCTCCGGAATATCAAATAAGACAAGAAGCTTGCGTACATACAGCCTTTTCTTGTGGTAAATGAAATTCTCTCTCTGAGTTTTGCAGCATCCACATTGAATTTTGTTGGATTAAGGCTTAACTTCAGTTAGAAACTCTTTCAGTTGTGGCAGCTTTGCTTATTAAAGATGAAACATCATTCATTTTTTTTTTTCGCAGCGACGTCTTTTGACAAATCGCAAACACAAGCTCTATTACCTTTCCTGGATTTAATGCCAGAACAATTGCAGCTAAGCTATCCTTTCATCCTGAGTTTGATGGCAGGTTTGATTTGCTCCTTATTATTTGGTTTTTCCTACATTTCCTACACTGCTTCATGAAATGCAGAAAACCTTTCAGGTTTGTTCTTTACCATCTCTTATAGCATACTAGCCTACTGACTTATAGGAGGCTGATGATATATTAATCTACGATTGAGGTCTAGAGAATTCAAGAAGAGAGAAGAATCTTACTGAAGAAACTTTTGAGACATGCCACCTTCTGGAACGAAGAAGCTAGGGGCAAAGTTTGATGCCTGGCTGCAATTACATCAGCATGAGCGATATAGTGATTGCTTACTAATCTCAGACAAGCACTGTGTTGAATGTTTATTGAAAACCTCTGGCATGTTTGCATTCCTAAGTGAAAGTTAGTGTTATTGGAGATTTTCACTTCAGAAACGACTGAATGACTAAGGATAGCAGAGGCATGGTTGTCTGTTAATCGTATAGGAACCACCCTGGGGTACTTAGTGAACTTCTCTATTCATCTTCTCTCTCTCCTAACTGCTTCTCTTTACAACCTCCATTAATTTGTGGTGATACAATTACAAGCGACACCCAGAACCTCTGTTTCATAGCTTTAGATGATGGTTGCCCATTTGTGGGAATACCTTATTGCTTGATGATAGAGAAAAGGGGGCACGAGGTGCTATGTAAATGTGTGGGGGTGGGGCTGGTAATGAAGTGCTTCTGAAGTGTGGCTATTCTATAGTTTGGGGACACCCAGTAGTCAATAGCATAATTATCTGGCTGCAGCCATGCTGTAATTGTTTCCACTTATTTTAGTTCATTTCTGGCAAATACAAGGTGATCCTTCGAGGAGGTTCAAGGCTAGCACAGAAAAAGGGCTTACTCCACAGCAAGCAGTTGGAGCGCTATCAAAGGACTTACTGACCATGTCATCTTACATCTCTGTAAGCTAAACTATGGCCATCATGTTCATGAGACCAGCATGGTTTTTTGCAATTATTTTTCTTGAATTCACGTATCCAATTACATTTTATTCAGACATGAATAACAGGCTAGACATGTGCTATGTATGTCCACTATAATTTTTTTCTTGGAAAAAGATTGATGGCAAAATTTACAGGTTCTTGCTGATATTCTCCCTATAGAAACACTTCAGTGGAAGCTTCAGATGCTTAAATCGGCTTCGGCATATCCAAATTCACGCATTCATGCTGTCAAGGCACAGACTCTACTTCTTACAAGGTTGTTATTTTATCCGTTTCTGTCGAATCTCATCTAATTAGGTGCTGGGAGATTGGAGTTTATGATAGCTATGTACAATTTGGCAGAGCAGATATCCTGAGCCAGTCTTAGTGCTATCTCACATATCTCTTAAACAGCGAGAGGAAACATGACACTGACACATTGTTGCCAATAAAGGCAAATGAGGATCAACTTGTATCTTCTTGTACTGTAATTGGATTTCTTCTTAACTACTAAGCAACTAATATGGTTGAGTTTCAAAAGGCCATTAGTGAAGCAAACTAAATGGATTCTCTCACATGTTTGTGAGACTGAAAGGAAAAATGTCAAGCATGTAAATATAATCAAGTAGGATCTACATTTTGAGATGAGCAGCTTACAATTATCTGAACTGAAGAATGATATACTTGGGCCTGAAATGCCCAAACAAATAAAGGTAATTAGAGTGTTTAAGGCTTATGCATTAGCCCATGCACATGTCAAAGACATAACTCATTTTTTAAGTTCAGATAATGGATGGTTAAAGAAGGCAATGCAATGCAACTGATGGCGCAGTAGATATTGTGTAATATCCTAGCTGTAATCGAAGGCTACAGCTTCGTTTTTAAGAACTTTGATGAGTTTTCTTTCAACTAAAAGATAAGACTATTGTCTTAATTCAACTGTCTAGAGTCAGGTACTAAGACCTATATTATACTGGGTAGTGGGAAGCTATAGCTGCGACAGATTTGTCCACCATTCAGAGGACAGGTCATTGTAATCCTTCATTTTCTTTCCCTGAACCAACTGATTTTGTGAGCAGTGGTCACATCTTCTGCTTATGAGGTGCTCAGTCTCCGTTAAACTTCTTCACCATCCGTTTGTCCCTTTTCTTCGCTGTTAGATGCACATATTTCTTTTTTAAAGTTGTAACCGTCATGTACATTTCTGAAGCAATTGTGGCCTAACTCTAATTGGGATTTGTAATTCTAGTGGGAAGGATTGGTTATTGCCAAGTCAAGCAGAAGGTGCTAGACTAAAGGATGCACTGCAGAGAAGCCATATCCGGAAGTTTGACGACTGCGGTCATTTTCTTTTCTTGGTAGGTTTCTCTCTTCCAGAAGCTGGAATTATGTGTGAACTACCATCTCGTATCTGTCTTGCGATTTGAAAAGGAGGAACAAGTAAAGGCACCCTATGAAAGAACTGAACAAGTTTTTGCATGGCCACAATCCTTTCTAGCTTGGTTTGCCATATCAACTGAAAATATCACAAAGGAAAAGAATACAGAAACTTCTGCTAGTCTGGAATGCTCTTCTTACTCATTACTATTCAACTTCTGAATTTGCGCCATCTTTAATCTAATAGTTTGTCCTACCATGTTGAAATTCTGCAGAGCCATTAATTTTAAAGTGACTCCTTTTAATTGATATTTCTGATGAGCATTCTGCAATATTCATGAGCTAATCAGGCCAAGTCCATTTGGGATCGCCCGACAGAGGATTGAAGGACGTATGCTAGATTTAGTCTGCTCTTTAATGATCATATACATCTGAGACATTCAAAATTGTTTTCAGATGCTCTTCCATTCCGATCACTAAACTCTAGGTGAAAAGTTATGGGTACTTTAATAATAACTATGGCTATAATATGAGCATACGATCCATCGCAACCGCGTACTACTACAGTATTGAGGATGTATACCTAGTAACCCTTGCATATCAGAAATATGATGCAGTTTAGCTTTATTGAAGCATTCTCTTCACTGTTATAGAGCATTCCCCTGCTTTTAGCGGCTGATATAGGTTTAGCTTTATCTGATCAGTGATATTGTCATTTGTTTATTTGTTCTTTGAATGCAGGAAGATGGTTTTGATTTGCTCACGGTAATTAAATGCGTTGGTTTATACCGTCGTGGAAAAGTTCTCGACTATGTTTCAGACTACTTGCCACCAACCCATGCTGAATTTAAGAATGTAAATGAATCAAACAGGTAAAGTTTTTCATCTGAACTTTGCCCAATGGTCAAAAGAAATGATAGCAGCTTAAGACCCCATAAAGTTCATAAATATCGAGTTCTGTGTACTTATCCAGCATTTGGTCGACTAGGATCTTGTGGCACGATCCACCTTCGTATCCATGCACATACTATTTTTAAGTTTCAATGAAACGGAGCTCACAAAAGAAGATGCGTGATGTATAGTCAAAGCAACATATTATTCGGTTGAATAGATTGCTTCCATAGCAAGATAGGCGTGTCCTCTTTAAAAGAGTTTCTACTTTGAATTTGTTTTCCATGTTATTGTTACCTGACAACTTGCATAATCTTAGATGGTTTGTTGAGATAACTGCACCAGTGATGCTGTCAACTTTAGAGGATGGGAGGATAGTTAGAGGTCTGGATGGAATTCCATCAGATGGGCCAGTTCTATTCGTCGGCTATCACATGTTATTGGGGCTTGAACTAGTTCCTTTGGTTACCCAACTCATGAACGACAGGAACATACTTGCACGAGGGATAGCACATCCTATGCTTTTTGAGAAATACACAAAAAGACAAGGACAAACGCTCGAACCTGAGTTCTATGACACTTTTCGAATGATGGGTGCAGTACCTGTATCAGGGACCAATTTATTCAAGCTTCTTTCGTCAAAATCTCATGTCTTACTCTATCCAGGAGGCATGCGTGAAGCACTTCATCATAAGGTACTAATGCTAGAACCTTAATGTTTTGCGGATCTCAATGATTATATAAATGGTGAAATAACCTCAAATTAGATTGGTGTCAGGTGTCACGGGCCGGTTGATTTAGCATTCCCTAACCCCTGGCTTAGGAGTTTCTTCCCAATTCCCTCACCCGTGCTGCCTTCTCTCTTGCTACCTTCTCTGCCAAGTCATCCTTAATTCCTAAAAACAAACTTTTTATAAGGAAGCTCTGAAAATTGTTTTACTTGTGAAATGATCCAAATAAGGATGAGAACTTATATACACAAAGACTCCCTTGATTACAACTGTACATCTCTCATCGATCTAACGGTGGAGATTCCATTTCCCCATCTACTATCTTCCCACATTATGAATGCCTTAGAATATAGTACATTTACAAATGCCCGCATCTAAGAATATTCTAGAGAGCTCAAGAAACCCTAGGAGACTCGCCCGTTCTTCTTGAATCATTCACGGTGCTTCGTACAGTGGAAACCTTCAACCGTAACAATGGAAAGCATTCTGTTCAATAAGAATCATACATCTCAGCAGATAGTTTTTTATCGCCTCCTCCCTCCAACTCATCTCAGGTGTTATTCGTTGAATTACCATATCTCTCCATCTAAAATTTGCATGTTTATGGCACATGCATAAGGACATACTTGATATTCCTGTATAGTTGCTCCTGCAGGGATGAAATCTGCCCCTACATCACAACTAAAAGTAATGTCAGAAAAAATGCTCTTGTAATTGCCAGGGTGAAGAGTACAAGCTATTTTGGCCGGAACAATCTGAGTTTGTGAGGATGGCAGTTAAATTTGGAGCCAAAATAGTGCCTTTTGGTACCGTTGGAGAAGATGACTTTGGTGAGGTAAGTCAATAAAATTCAGTTTGCAACGCTTCGTGTTCCTATCATTGTATTTTAGAGATGAGGAAAAAAAAAATTAGAAGTGCTCTAACTTTCGTAAGATGCTTACTTTGATGCCAAAACTTTTCGCCGGATTACTAAGTGCCAAATTAAAGAAAAAAATTGATCACTAAGAGCCTCCGGCGACAGACTCCGGCAATTTGTCCCTTGTGGCTTTTTTTACTGAAATTTTAGTATTTGTGGCTTTCTTAAAAAAATAAGGTCCAACGTGGACAATGACCTGGCTTAAAACTTTTTCTCTCCCTCGTTCTCTCTCCTCTCTTTAATTCTATAACATAGATATTCTTAGCTTGAAGCTCAAGCTTTCGAGAAGTAAGGATTCATCTTCAATGGCGACCAACCCAGCAAATTGGCTTCCTGGCCAGGCCATCATTATCTCCTCCTTTGGCCTCCACATTCCCTTCCGCGAGCTTGGGCGCTCCGTCGACTCCCTGACCTCCCGCCTTTCTCCCCTTGGGCATCCGCAAGGGCAACATCGTTTAACCTATGATTGCCTATCCGACCCAAAAAAAAAAAAAAAACCTATGATTGCCTCAAATTCAATCTTTCTTCAAACATTGATGTCACCATAGATAATTTGGGGAAAAATTCAGTCTTACCTCACAATCGTGGATTTGGGATGACATTAGTAACTGATTGCAATATAGGTCTGCTACTTCATTGTTGTGATTTTGTTTCACCGGAATTCCAATTTTTACAATGGGATTTGAGGAAGGAGATGGAGTTGGGGGAGAAGAGGAGGACGGCAATCATAGGTTAAACGGCTTCATTTAGGGCTATTGGTGCTGAATGGGCATCCTTACAAGCCGTGTCTATCGAAAGAAATGTTAGAATATTTCCACATCGAATTTTGGACGTCTCAAATCGAAGTTGGCACTTAGCACTTCATCAAAGTGAACGCTATACGAAAATTATGACGATTCTAGTGTCCTTTTTTCTTTAGAGATACATGAAATTGTTGACAGCATAATTGTTGACAGAGTGTTTTGATTAGTTTTTGCTGCTTATGTTTTTTTTTTTCCTCCTGATCGAGTTTGTCTTTTGACTTAGAAAATTAATGAAACAGGTAATGTAAAGGTGGATGCTCTTAGTTTTCTTGCATGCAATGATTTTTTGCTGGTCAGTGGCGTAAATTACATTTGAAAATGATTGACTAGCTTTATGGAGATGTCAGACCTTGTTCCGTAGCTTTTGACAGGAGAGCAGCAACTGAACTTTGCTTTCATATGCTCTCGTATCATGTTCAAGGGCCAATATTCAGTTTTCTTCCCTAGAAGTGAGTTTGGATCATGACCCGTTAGTTACATTTGGGCACATAGAGAACTTTTCTCAACCCAATGAAAATCAATATCTGTACCTAAATCAATACTTCATGTGCACGTGATTTAATCGCGGTACATCCTGCGGATGTTCTTCGGCCAATGTCCACATGGTTATTTACTCTAATTTTCGCGCCTAGCA
This sequence comes from Rhodamnia argentea, assembly GCF_020921035.1. Lineage (NCBI taxonomy): Eukaryota > Viridiplantae > Streptophyta > Magnoliopsida > Myrtales > Myrtaceae > Rhodamnia > Rhodamnia argentea. The sequence continues at coordinate 22,923,365 of NC_063160.1, forward strand.
GGTCTTTTTTGATTATGATGACCAAATGAAGATCCCATACTTCAGGAACTGGATACAACGATTGACGGAAGAAAATGGAAAAGTGAGGTGTGAATAGTCTGGCGGTTCCAATCCATTTTTCCTGTGATTTTACCCACAGTTCCCTATCTTCCGCATCTATTTGCGATGAAATATGTCTTCTGCATAACTTTGATAGGTCTAATGCAGCTGGAGAGGTAGCCAATCAAGATGTCCACCTTCCTTGGATTTGGCCAAAAGTTCCTGGCCGATTCTATTTTTGTTTCGGAAAACCAATAGAAACAGCAGGTATGTCCATTTGCTGCAACCAAATTTCTGATTTTTGCAGATATATTAAAAATGGGTTCTAGGAATTAGCTTCTCACATTAAAACCTGTCATCTCCTAGGAAGTCATATACGTGACTGGAGATGAAGCCTCCACTGAATCAATCTGAGCCATTGATTCATCTAGTCATTGCCTCAATTTCCATTTTTCCATCAAACAACTTACGAGCACATGCTTGATTTCCAGTGGTCTTTCTTTTATTTGTTTCTTCTGGATAGTGGTCAATTTATTCAACCTTGTACAACAGATGCATAAGTTTTACAGTCGATATTGATCATGAAGCTGCACTTTATGCCCTTTGTTACCGATCCTAGAGCACTCTGCACAATAATTTCTCTCTTGAGAATTGGTTTTTCTCAATCCAACTCAACTATGGTTTACTAGTAAGTCGGCTTTATGACGTGATTGTGCTCCTGAAGGGAGGAAGTGGGAACTGAAAGACCGGGAAAAATGTCATGAACTGTATCTACAAGTCAAATCAGAGGTGGAGAGCTGCATGGCGTACCTAAGAGAGAAAAGAGAGAGCGATCCTTACAGGAGCATCTTCTCCAGATTGATGTATCAGGCCACACATAATTCTGCATATGAAATTCCAACCTTTGAACTGTGACAGAATCTCGTCTGAGATAGACTACATTTGCAAGTATTCACTCCCAAATAGCACAAGCCACAACTTTTACTGTAAAGTTCTGGACTTGCCGACTGGGGAAATACGTATGGACTGGGCTTCTCTGCTTAACTTTTCAAGCTCCGACTAGATTTGTTCCTCAGTTTTCTTTCTAATTTCTAATCATGTGGTCTTTCAGAAGTAGAGAAGATTTTTCCCTTCAGAACTGGTGAATGTAGTAATGGACGGGCTTCTGTATTGCTGAAGGGCATCAGGTGGTTTACTTTGGCCTTATCACTCTTCTTATGCAATAGTATGGTTATGAAAAGTCACACATGTATACATTTTAGCACACATATACGGCCAAAATTATCAAAAAAGTCATAAACCTATTATAATTGTGTCAATTTAGACATAAACTCTCTCTTTTTTGTCAATTCAATCCTAACCCTTTTGCATTCATATCAATTCACTCTTTCTGACCAATTTTGGCCATAAATCGCTGACGTGGTACGGCCAGCACTAACGTGGCAATTTTTAGTAATGTTTTAATATTGTTGAAATTTTTATTCATAATTTCTCTCTTTCTTTTCTTTATTTCTTTTTTCCCGGACTGCACTAGGGTCAACAAGGGCCTAGATCTAGCAAGGGTCGTGATGCCCTTGCCAAATCTAGCCAGCCGAGGGTGCCGCAACCCTCGTCGGCCTCACTTGATCTAAGTGAGCGAGGCCGTTGCAGCCCTCACAGGCTCCTAAGTCCAATCCAGGGGAAAAAAAAGGGTAAAGAAAGAAAAAAAATTATAAAAAAATTCAGAAAAATATTTAAAATTGCAACGTCAATGTCGACGGCACCACATCAGGGATTTTCAATCACATTTGGCCGAAAAGACTTAATGAGCACAAATACAAAAAACTTTAAGCCTGAATTGGCAAAAAAGAAATTATGACTAAATTGACACAATTACAATAAATTTATGCCTTTTTTGGTAATTTTCCCTTATATATACCAAAATATTAAAACCATTGTGTTGATATTGGGAAAATGATCAGGAAGAGGGGGTTATATTAGTTTTGAGAAAATTAAATCTGGGAATTAAGGTCCATTTAATAATAAAAAAAATTATCAAAAATGCCCTAAATCTACGAATGTTAATTCAATCCCGAACCTTTAAATTTTACCAATTTAGTCCTCAATTTTTCTACGACTTGCCAATTTAGTCTTTCTAGCCAATTTTGGTAAGAAATCAGTGATGTATATAACAATTGCACTACATGACATGACTAGCGCTGACGCGAACAAATTTTTACGATTTTTCTCTGAATTTTTCTCCTTTATTTCCTTTCCTTTTCTTTTCTTCCTTTTTCTCTTTTTCTTACATCCCTTAGCAGGTCTGTGACCTCAGAGCTCGCGGCCCATATCTGGCAAGGGTGTCGCAGCCCTCACCAGACATGGATGAGCCCTCGTTATGAAACCAGTTCCTTTGCCTTTTGACGATTAAACCGGACAGGCGTGTTTAACATGGAAGCAGTTTTCTTCGAATATGGTTTTTGCATCGTCATTTTTCAGACTTCTTCAATTGAATATACGCGTATATTCCCCATGCTGCTGTCTATGGTACTTCAACCTAAAATCTCTGGGTCCCTTTAGGCACTTCTATACCACAGAATGAAAGGCAAGCAAGTGAATATCCCGTGATTGCTAGTCTATATGTTCCCCGGCGAGGCGGCTACCACAGAACTGGTTTCATAGCACTTTCAAAACACCAAATTACAGGAAGGGACTAGAGCGGCAAAATCATTTAGATTTATGCTCATTACCAAATCAAAGAGGATGAAGCAGTGAATTCAGATGTTTGGAGAAAAGGAAGAGAGATACAATCACAAATTCCCACGCAAGGCTAATCAAGCAAAGACTGCGCACTAGATGTCAAGGGTCATAATTTTAGTCTTCCAATAACAGTCCCAACAGCCAAGGAAGAAAAGGACGGATTACGCATCTATACATAGGGTTGTCACGTCTTTTCCTTTCTTGTTGAAGCTTTGTCAAGGTAGAACACTACAACAGAATAATCAGATTTGTAGAGCCTTACCAAACGAGAATGGGGAGCCGCAGCACAAAAACTGCCCGCGGTGAATAAGCCCTCCAGTTTCGCTTTATGCAGAAAGATATGTAGACCTTGCAGACTAGAAAGGTCTTCCTGCTTCTTGCATCATCTTCTTTACTAGAGTCAATTTTTCAATCTCCTTAAGAACCTGAAACATCAGAAAGGGAATGTAACATCTATACTTCGGCCGGTGGACTCTAATGAAAAATGACTTCACAGAACACTTTTCACCTCCATGGCCAAGTCTTCCACAGTCACAGCACTGAAATCATCATGACCATACCGAGAAGCTATTTCTGCAGAGGAAAAGTGACAATTGGCACCACAATTGTCGCGCTTTTGTGAGCAATAGAGCGTGTGTAGGTTTATTTTTTTGTTATTCCATGAGTGAAATATATTCTACCGAATAATGTTTCGAAGAAATTATGCACGTATGTTTACTGAGTCTATATAAAACATACTTTGGAGTGACACATTTGCATCAGCTGTAGCATACCCCACTCTTGTTTCCTCATATAGAGCAGCTAGCTGAGCCAAGACCTGATTATCATTTTCATGCAACAGTTAGTAGATGAAGAAGTCTAAAACAGGTGCAGGAATAGAAAATGGACACCACAATGAGTTGCACGTTTCACATTTGCATTCTGTTGGAAAGTTTACAGAGATCGCACCTCTGAATATGTTTGGGGTGTAGATAGTTGAGAAGAAGGATGGTCTTCTACCAACCCCCTGGCAACAATATCCAAGGGCACATCTATCCATATCGAGATCCCATGTCTAAGGAATCCCCTGCAAATGTTTAGGAGCGGCTTAAGATGAGAGAGACACAGAGAGAGACAAAGTCAGAAAAGGAGATGGAGAGAGAGAGAGATTCATTGCATACAGATTAGTTGAACTCTGAACTGCACCATCTCCGGCGCAAACAACCAAGCGACCCGTGGATGATAACTGCTTTAAAACTTCACCCTGCAACAAGAGTTCTCTGATTAGATGTCTACTGAACCACAATTATAAACTGTATCTACTGATGAAACAGGAGTTAAAGAAGAATATTAACGAAGAAAAAGACGAAAAACTACAGGATGTCACTGTCAAAGTTTTCAACCACAACATATGCCACAAGAACTAAATTCCTACCCTAATGTTCATTCGCCGTGATGCCTCTTAAGACTTATTGCAACAGATAACACTCCATTAAATTTCAACCATCTAATCTAGTCCTAATGTGCAAAAGCAACAAAGACAAACACCCTATCATATCACCTCAGACTCACGAAATCCTTGCTCGTCTGTCTCCCTAAATAGTTTTGCAGAAGCTTCACCACCAGCAGCTTCCTCGATCAACGCATCACTAGAGCAAACAAACCACAAGTTAACTGTGAACACCGTACTGAAATTCCTTCGGCTCTCAACCAGTAAAATCAGCATACCTATCAAAGAAGTAATATCGCAATGCTTCCGCTAAAAGTTTGGCCAACTGAGTTTTAATGGAGCTCTTCATCCCTTCAAAGCAGAAGATGGTCATTGGATACTTGACTAGTACTATTAATACAAGTGCAATTCTCAGACTGAAGCAAAATCTTACCGACAAGAAATATGGAAGTTCCTTTCAATTCTGGTGCAACATCCGCAGCTTTCTTCTGAAGTAAAACCGAAGAGTTAAGACAGGGGTCTTCCCTTACATTATAAGCTGCTGGTAGTCACTATGACTAACGGTCAAAATCAAAAGCACAAGGCAGCAAGTACTAGTGCTACTAAAGGATTGTTAGATTCCACTTGGTAGAGGAATAGCGTGCGGAAAAAGGCAAGACACAAGATACTTCTTCAAGAAGCAATATTTCATGATCTTCATTCTCTCATTTCGATGTTTATCAAGCAGAGTGTGCATATAACATATCGATCAATTAAGGACCATCAAAACTCACCTTAAGTGCAAGAGTAGGATCAACCACGACCTCGGGTGGTGCACCTTGAAAGAGATTCGTAATCACACAATCAAAAGGCTGGAATATAAAGGAGGGCAAACAAATGACCCAAAAAGACAACCTTCCATCAAGCAGCTGAAAACTACTGAACATTCCACTCCTATTACTCGATCATCCATCGGTTACACCAATGGCACGACCGAAATTTCCCGTGTCTAATGTAATCATCCCAAAATCACCAACAGTCGCGCACACGACAGCATATGCTTCTATGCGTGACAAGCGTGACAAAAACAAGCCTAGAACCCCATAGCGATATCAAGCAAATGATTCACCGGGACAACATTCTACACCATCGCTTCACATCAAACAATCAAATTCTAGCTCAACTCGACCTTACAACAACTAACATACTTCAAAGTTCCTCCTTATTCTCGAAGGTGGCGAACTGACACCATGAGCAATCGGGTGAACTCCAAGCTAAGACGAACAGTATCCGAAAGAACAAAAAGGACTCACTGAGAGCGATCTCCTCGGGCAGCGCGCGCGTCGCGGTGAGAGATTTCCGACAAAGAGATGCTCGGAGCCGCGAAAGTCGTGGTTTAGCAGCAGGCGACGACGACGTAGAAGCGGTGGAGAACGGCGACACAGAACTCCGAGCGATTGCGCCGGAATCGCCGCGGAATTTCAGGCCATTGTAAGTGGAGAAATGGACCGTGGCCATCTCTGATTGGATATTTTTCCTTTGCCTTCTTCTCCTTTCCTCTTTCTGTGAGTGGTGCAGTGAGCGACTGAGTGAGCCTGTGAGCGACTGACTCGTTCTGCTTCTCGCTCCTTCGTTCGATTTGCTCTGTTGCTCCTTTATCCGCAACGACGATGTTGGGAAGGTTCTATGCTAGCCGCGGCACGTGCGGCCTTTGGCCCACCGTAGAAACTGCTTCTCAACTACCTTTGTCAAACAGACTTCTCTGCTCGACCAAAAAAAAAAAAAGAAGGCTTCTCCGTCGATTTTTCAATTTTCTATTCGGACTTTCTCCAAATGTTTTTGCAAATTAATAAAAAAATATTTTGGGGGCGTTTAACGTTAATCAGATTCTTATAGTACTTTAGTTTGAGAAAGCCTATCAAGATGCTTATACCGCGATAACTGTTTCGTCCAGACCGAAGCTGAAATTGCACGCGATTATTAACCAAAACCTGAAAGGGGTATCAAATTTTAGCTCGATCGACTTTGAATTCAAGCACCATCCATGGTTTTTCATGCGTTCTGGTCACCCAAACATACCTTTCACACTTCTTTTAAGTCACTTTGCACAATTTATGTATTTCTCAACGCATTGAAACTGGGCGCCGGCTCATCCTCTTATATTCGCTTCCCTTCAGAAGGTCTTTATTAGCTAACTGTCAGAAGACATTGAACGAAATGCATTGATCTTGCTCTTTCTTCTTATGAATAACTCACGGATAGGAACTGGTGCTTCCTTACCAAAACTGCCCGCCGATAGCTTATGTTAGCGTCGTCCTGTTTAGTACATACATTAGTCCGGTGAGTTATATCCTATGCTGCCGTGGCCCTTAAATAGAAAAGTCCATCATAGTGAGAACACTACCGGTTTCCTTTTCATACAAAGCCAACACTGGCAAAGAAATACAGACTGCGCTCCACCAGATCAAGTAGTCCGAACGTGAGGGACAAAAGAAACTGTTAAATCAAGCAAGACTCGGGTGCTTGTTCAACCATCTAATGGGAAAAGGATAAAGAAAAAACACCCAATCGACCATTTATCGCGCCACTTTGTCACTACTCCGGGAGAAATTATTCGGTGGTTAGAGATCACCATGTCAGCATCTCACGTGGCGTGTGTGACTCCATTAAAATATCGACACGTGTCGGGAAGTGACACGGAAGCGCTTTTTCTCTCTCTTTCATTTGGACGCTGCACATTAATGAAAGGACACTGACGCAAGCAACATGAAATGCCCATCTTCCCACTCTCCTCTTTACGTTTGAAAGATGAACTTGGAGTCCTCTTTTCCCTTCCATCTTCTCTTCCATTTCTCCATACCTGCTCACGTCAAACCCTCTTTTCCTCCTTCTTCGTCCTCGTCGCCTTCATTCCCGCCGCCTACCGGCCTCCCGATTTCTGGCTCTCAAGTTTTTTTTTTCACCCAAATCGCTCGTTTTGGAACCGGAGCTCCGAGTCCGACCATGTCTTCGTCGCCTCCCAAGATTTCGGAGCTTGCTTCCGCACCATGGAAATGATCGCCCCAAACAAACCAATATCTTGAGCTATTAGGCGATGTGCGCAAGAACCCAACATGGATTGAGGTTGGTGTGCTAAAGTTTCGATTTTTTTCCTTTCCTGTTTTTGCCTCGGGAGTTGTTAATGTTGATGCAACCTATATTTTTGTTTCCTGCAGAGTTGAGGGGCTTGAAGATATACGCACAAAAGCTTTGAGGTATGGGTGAGAACCCATCTGTTCGTTCCCACCGCCTCCCCTCTCCCAAGAGCCACGCCGGTTGCTCCGACCTCGAATTTGCCTCTGGCACGTTGTCTCCTTCTAGAGTCTCGCCGGTCGCGGCAACCTCTGAGTCCACTCCTCTCCTCTTCTTTTTGTGGCGCATCCTTCTCCTCTCTTTCCTCGAAGGATCCCTTAGCTTGCGATTTCGTGCTGGATCTGTTGCTTCATTGCTGATTCTGTTGGAGCTCGTCGAGTCTTGAACTGTTTCTACTAAAGTGTTTACGCATTAACGTTGTTTTGCATTCCTTGTATGCATGCTTTGGACTATTGGGTGTCGGTTTCATCTCAACAAATCCGTAGCATAAGTTGTTTATGCTAAAGTAGCGAATTTTTTTCGGTTAAATGACATTTTCTATTAAGACTCTTGTCTTTTTTTTTTAGATGGGTGTGTTGATTTTGGTGTTCTGGATATGGTTAGGTATTGTTCTAGTTCGGACTATAGCGACTTTAAGATATGGTTCTTTGAAAGTATGAATCAATTTGTTAAGCTATTTTACTTCATACAAAGCTTCCTAGCCCTATTGTTTTGTTAAGTGGATCTATTCAAGTTCTCTTTTTGCAAAAGGTCTGATTTCAATTATCTTGAGGTGTTGATCGGCCAAGATGATTTTAAAGTTGAAAGGTCTGATTGATTATGAAAGAGCGGCTACTTTGCAAGTAGATCTATTTTCAAAGTAGTGCGGGAAAGAATTTATCAATTTCAGTTTATGATCCCCATTTGAGAAGGTTAAAAGGTGCACCAAATACTCGGTTGAAGAAGGACGCGTGAGAAGCAAAAGAAATGAAGACAGCAGCAAGCCTTAATGGTGTTATATGATATCAACAAAAAGAAGAATTCTTAGTTCTTCTCTTTGCATGATGGGTCCGTGCTCAATTTTGCCCATTAAAGAGTAGATTTGTAACAACTATTTATCTTTGAAAAAGCTCAATTCTGTAATACGTGCCCTCTTATAATCAAGTAGCTTGCTAATTGCTAGCAACTTGACAATGTAAATTTTTGTGAATACTAAACTTATATATTGCTTTCTTTTTGGATAGTGTGCTGTTTCCACTCCATTTTGAGTGTTATATATTTCATTATCCTTTGATAGAAACAATTACAACCGGATAGAAGTGGTACGGATGCACTATCTTCATTCTTATGAGCATAGTCATGTTTTGATGGCCTGTGAACTTATCTCGTCAAGCGTTTCTTCGCGCGGCTCTCTTTTATTTCAAGTCCTCTTATTGTTGTGCATTTCGAATGGGGACAACAAATAAGGACTACCATCTATTATGCGGCTTGGTCAAATTGGTCAGAAAGAGAGGTAATTGGAGCAATTTTAGTTAGCCAAACAAAAGAACTTATTTTTCCTTGACTCGAGCTCAACTCCAATTCCACTTCTTCGGAGAGTGGGAGAGAGTAGGTTCATTGAGGCACATTTAAACACACAATATACAATTGTAATAGAGAAATGAATATGGTTACATATTTTCATAAATCAAAATGGACGGCATCTTAGGCAAAAATTCTCTAAAACATATACAAAAGAAGAGAGAACTTAAAACCTCGAGTACCTTCCCAAGCAAAAAACAAAAAAGGCAGAAATAATTTCCTCCATGGCTTAGCAGCTCAAACTTCCAATTCCGGTTTGACCACAAAAGAAAAAAAAACTACCGGTTATAGCATCCAAAACCCTATTCTTGAAGTCCATGCTGCTTGAGACTTCACTTTGATCAACCCCAATAGCAAGACAATAATTTTCTGAATCTTTCATGTTTCCATTGGACTTCTTTTCATGTAGAACCTTTTGGGGAGATGAAGGAAGCAAATTTAAAGGGCAACTATATATGCCAAAAGTTCCTTGCGAAAACTAAATCCTTCAAAATTACATCATTATGTCTCAAAACAATCATAACGATTAAATATAAGCTGGTTTTGTGTCCTTCCATGTCTCAAAACAATTACAACAATGAAGCATAAGCTGATGTTGTGTGCTGCCTTGGTGCAACTTCAATACCTACATCACCATCAACTCCATAAATCAGCAAATAATTTAGCAACCTTATCACTCATAAGAGAAGGCAAAGGCGGGGGCATAAAGCAAACAACAAAACATAATCTCACATTGAAGTATTTGTACACAACGTATTTCTATATTCATAAGCTACATAAACTAAAAAAAAAATAGATGGAATCACTCTATTAAATTAAACAACCTATCATATCTTGGGTGAGATACTCCCGCACATTAAGAGGCTTTTCTCTTTCGCTTCTCCCCGATGCTCTTCATTCTAGTGTTTGGTACACCTTTTGATCTTCTTTGAAGGCGATCACGTACTCGAATTCCAGAATTCTCTGCATCTTCAGATTCGTCACTTTCCACCAATAAATCAACATGGTCATTACCTATTAAACATTGCATTTTCTTTGTAATTTGGGAGCGAAGACGCAACAAAGTTGTAGTTGCAAGCTCCTCTGTAACATCATGATTCGCACTAGAGTTCATTACACTAAAAGCCAGCCGCATCAACCTCTTCAAACGCAATGTCTTTGATTTAACTACACCATGAGAGCTTTGTCCTACCTTATCACAAGGAGTCTCTTGCTTTGCGGCTTTTGTCCACCTCTTCAAAATGTATTGTGATGGAATACTTGTGACATTCACAACATGAGTCAAGATGCACAAAATATGCCTACACAGCCATCCTTGCATTTCAAATAACTTGCAACTACATGTAATGGTAGAATCGATTGGATTAAAATGAACAATATGCTTCCTTTGGCTACTTTCGGTTCCCAAGATATAACTATGCAATGGCCCATCAACCTCGAACTAAGAACATGTTCGACAAAGCTTGCAAGAACTCGCTGGAAATTCCTGTATATGACATGAGTGTATACATTTGCAGCATGTTTCAAAATTCCACTACTCTCAACCATAATACGTGGCTTTCCTCGAGCACACTCAAAATCATCAACAACTTGGTGTTGTGCATTTTTGCTTGCTTTTCATAATGATGGACAAACTCCGACAAAGTCATAGTCTTACATGCCATATCCTGAAAAACATTGTTTGTGCTCTCATTTCTTTGTGTGGATCTAATTCCTGCAGAAAAAATATCGCGCCCAAATGCGGGACACCACTTACGCCGCAAGCGATATATATTATCCAGCCACTTGTTATCCCCCAAACTCCACTCTTCACACATGGCTTTCCATGTGTTCTCCATTTCAAGTTCAGATTCACAATAATATAGAAGCTTTCGCTAATATTTATTGCGAAAATCCGTCTTTCCAAGAAGATGTGCGATATGATGCGTCGCATTTTTTCCAATATGCCATATGCATAAATGATGATCAATATTAGGAAGGACACTTTTAATGGCATTTGCCATGGCATGATCTTGATCAGTGAAAATAGTCTTTGGTGCTTTATTGCCCATTACCTTTAAAAAGGATTGAAATGCCCAAACAAATGAACCAATAGTCTCATCCAATAGAAATGCACAACCAAAGAGAATATTCTTCCAATGATGATTCAAACCAACAAAAGGTGCGCATATCATATTATACTTGTTCGTACGGTAAGTGGTATCAAACACCACCACATCTCCAAAACTTTCATAATCCAACTTGGATACACCATCGGACAAAAAAATTGGCCAATCTCTGTTCATCATCCAGCTGAAATGTATACGAAAAATTGCTTCCATTTGATTGTAAGCAATTAAATGGTCAATGAGACTTTGACAATCACCGGCACTAATCTTGTTCCTTTTGTTTGCTTGTGCAAAATTATGACAATCACGTAAAGTAAACCCAACATTATCTGATCCTCCCGCTTCATCACTAAGGTAGGAATATGCTTTTGTAACCCTTATACCCGCCCCGGTCATAGAAGCCAAAATACTTTTACTAGTATCCGGAATGTGCCGATATGACCGTATCAAGTGTTTTTGTCTATCATCAATGAAAGGATGATTGTGAGAATCCTTAAACTCGACAACTATCGAAACTCCATTTTCAATTTTGAATTTAATGCAAGCTTGACATCCGGTTCTCTTCACTGTTCTATAAACATCTCTTTGTTCATGAGGTGGGATCGGTGGAGAGTGTCCTTCACAATTACAAAGAAATGTGCATCTACGCAATATTCCTTTACTGTTATTTGCTTTTTGTCCTTTTCGCACTCCAAATCCCATGCAAATTGCATACGCATTGTATGTATTATAAGCTTCGTCCTCATTAGCAAATGTCATACCAATTCTAAATTCAAATTCTCTGTCGACGTTATGCACAATGCTATTATCCTTTGCAGCCTCTACAATAGAAGAAAATCTAATGATTGGAAAAAGAAGGACAAAGTGAAAACAGATTTAGTTATGAAAAAAGAGTTGAGAGCACATAAGTTGAGCTAGCTATCGGGATTAGGCCAACGCATATATGTGAAAATATAAGTTAGGAAATCTACCACTTAGTCATCACCAATTGCAAGAACTTTGCCTAGAAAATATGCATCATCCACATAAGAGAGAACACATTTTCACTGAAGAATGAGAGCGCTCAAGTTTACCTTCTAAACTCACTCCATTCACGCGCTCCTCCATTGTCGTCTTCTCACGGATACCTCAAAGCTTTTGTGCGTGTATCTTCAAGCCCCTCAACTCTGCAGGAAACAAAAATATAGGTTGCATCAACATTAACAACTCCTGAGGCAAAAACGGGGAAAGGAAAAAAAAATCGAAACTTTAGCAGTCACCAACCTCAATCCATGTTGGGTTCTTGCGCACATCGGCTAATAGCTCAATATATTGGTTTGTTTGGGGCGATCATTTCCATGGTGCGGAAGTAAGCTCCGAAATCTTGGGAGGCGACGAAGACATGGTTGGACCCGGAGCTCCGGTTCCAAAACGAGCGATTTGGGAGAAAAAAAAAAACTTGAGAGCCAGGAATCGGGAGGCCAATAGGCGGCGGGAATGAAGGCGACGAGGACGAAGAAGGAGGAGGAAAAGAGGGTTTGAGGTGAGCTGGTATGGAGAAATGGAAGAGAAGATGGAAGGGAAAAGGGGGCTTAAACTTCATCTTTCAAACGTAAAAGAGGAGAGAGCGGGAAGAGGGGCATTTAATGTTGCTTGTGTCGGTCTTCTTTCATTAATGTGCAGTGTTCAAAAGAGAAGAGAGGGGGAAGAGGGGCATTTAATGTTGCTTGTGTCACTCTCCTTTCATTAATGTGCAGCGTCCAAACGAAAGAGAGAGAGAAAAAGCGCTTCCGTGTCTCTCCTTGACACGTGTCAATATTTTAATGGAGTCACGCACGCCACGTGAGATGTTGACCTGGTCATCACCGACCACCGAATAATTTCTCCTACTCCGGAGAATGTGCATGCAATCTGTCTATCTTGCCATGTAGAAGTCTCTTCATGTCTTCACTGAAACACACCGGTTGATTGTGCACAAGAAACTGCAAAAGGTCGTACTAGCATCCGACATCTATGCTGGTAGATTGTGCTTTGACTAGTTGGATGGTCGCTTCTAGAGATGGCTGGTTCCGTGGAACCGCCGGTTCCCGAGCCGATTCATTCCGGTTCTTTTTTTAATTTTAATTTTTAAAATAATAAATAATAAAATAAACATAATAAATTATAAATTACAAATTATAATCAAATTGTACATTGTCATAAAATGTGGGGAAAAAAAAGAGAGAGGAGGAATGAGCTTGAACTTAATGAATTATCACTAAACACCTACATATTTTCTTGGGGATAGAAGAATCAAAGCCCATGTAGTTCTTTTACCTTTGATAATCCCAACTTACCTCATCGTCAATCGTCGCTACCCGTTGTGGTACCCGTGGCGGTGGTATCTCCAATATCATCACTAAAAAATTCGTGTTCTTGATCCGGTTCTTAGTGTTGAAATTTCGCCCTCGTCCAATCGTCGACACAAACTTGAGCTTCCACGGACTCCGGGCTTAATCTTGAACGGCGAGAGTCCAAAACTAATCCTCCAGCGCTAAATGCTTGTTCAACTGCAACCGTTGAAGAAGGGGTTGCTAATATCTGACGAGCGATGAGGGCGAGAACTGGATAATCGATTTGGTGACTCTTCCACCACTTTAGGATTTCGAAATCTATACTATGTTTTACATTACGAAACTCAAATTGAGTGGTTAAATATTTTTTTAATTCAGAAATACTACATGTTACCCCTTTTTTTTTTTTTTTTTTTTTGCCTACTTTTGAGCATATTATACCTTCTACTAAGTGAACTACCACCTTCGCTACGTGAGGCGGTAGATTGTAAAGATTCGGAATCACTTAAACCATATTTACTACAAAATTCTCCATATAATACTACTATAGATTCTTTAACATCTCCTTGTATATTTGAAATATCTATTGAATTTTCCAAATGTAAACAATCATGATAATACACATTCAAATAATCTAGTAAATCGTCTAATTTAATACGTGGATCAAAAACAATACCAACTAAATAGACAAGAGGAATTTGCAAATAATAATGCAACCATTTTTCTCGCATTACTAAAATAGTTCGAGTTAATTCAGTATCATTTTCATATTCACTAAAAGCACTACCAATATTAACACACTCTATTAAAAATAAATTCGTAGTAGGATAATAAATACTAGATAAAGTCTTAGTAAAATCATTAAAAATTTTCAAAAAATCTAAATTTTTTTTGCAAACGTCCCAATGTTGCGGAAGTAAAGTAATTTCGGGAATATTTTGTGAAATAAACATACATAATAAATCTTTGTGATCAAAAATTTGCCGAAGCAACTCGTACGTCGAATTCCAACGAGTCGGAATATCTTTTGGAAATCTTCTTGTCCTTCTCCCATGTTGTTTACAAAATTTTCCCCATGATTTCATAAAATGGGGACGACTCCATAAAAATTTAATTGCACCCTTTATTGGGGCGAGAGAAGTGTCAAGAGTTCGTAAACCATCTTGTACACATAAATTTAAAACATGGCAAACACATTTAATGTGAAAAAATTGTCCACCAAAAGTGGGTTTGCAAATATTTTCTAAATCGGGAATAGAAGCGGTGTTTGCAGCGACATTATCAAAACCAATTGAAAATACTTTATTTATCAAATTATATTCTTCTAAAACTTGCATAATTATTCTATAAATATTATGAGCCGAATGTCTTTCATCAAAAACTCGGAATGCAATAAGCCTTTTTTGAATGGTCCAATCGTCACCTATCCAATAATACGTGACACCCATATAAGAATGAATTTGCCAATGATCACACCAAATATCGCTACCTATATGCACACGTCCATTGAATTCCGCAAAAAAATTTGCTAAATATTTTTTTCCTTTTTTATAAAGATGAAAAACTTCGCGTTTAAGAGTATTTTTTGGAATAGTTGGTGCTTGCGGAACCAACACAGTATTTATCAAATATTTCATATTAAAATTTTCACCAGTATTAAACGAAGCATGATCAAGGGCAACATATTCAGCTAACTTTTGCTTATAAAGTGCATCGGTGTAACGGAATATAGGATAATGATTAGAAGTGGCATACCCGGAAATTTGTTGTTCCGTATTGTCGATCCCCGCTTGTGTTGGATGTTTTTTCATCGGATCTCGACGGAATGTTCCGTAGCCATCTCCTTTCATAAATTTATATGTTTGCGAACAATATTTACATTTTATATTATACTTACCTTCGCCTTTATCATGTACCTTGTCGAAGTGTAGCCACAAGTCGAATGTATTATCTTGGCCCTTCCGTTCCGGCTCATTTGCCGTTGACGTTTCTTCGACATCGGTGGGAGGATGAAGACTTTCTTGTGTTGAGATGTGCTCGACGTTCGGAATCGGGACATAGTTGATATTATCGTCGTTGTCTTCCCAACATGCATACTCATGAGGATCATATTCGGGAATTGGATACTCGGAATCTTCCATAATCATCTTGACATTGTCGGCATTTCTGCTTCCACTTGCCATTTTTGAGAGAATTGATCGGAAATCCGATTGAGAGAATTAAGGCGGGATTGAGAGAATTGAGAGAATTAAGGCGGGATTGAGAGAATTGAGTGAATTGAGAGAATTTGATCCAATTGAGAGGATTTGAGAGAATTTGAGAGAATTGTTGAGAGGATTTATGAGAAAAATGAAAAGGAGAGGATATGTATTTATAGGGAAGAATTTAAATTTTTTTTTTTTTTTAGGCAACAGCCAAATTGGCTATTGCATGTGCATGTGCAACAGCTTTGTTGTTGGGGGGGGAGGGGGGCCGTGGGGCAAAGAGCCCAACGGCTCTTTGCCCCACAATATCTTTTTTTTTTTAAATAATAACTAACGGGTTGGAACTGGCTCGGAACCGGTGGTTCCAGGCTAGTTTCCAAAATTATGGAACCGTGGGCCCGATCAATGGGCTGGTTCCGAGCCCACGGTTCCAAATGGCCACATCTAGTCGCTTCCCTTGCTAGCTTGAGCATTGGGAAAGTACATGTTTAGTATCGAAAGAAGCTTAGACCACGTTTGATTCAGCATTTGAAATGAGCATTTTGGTTCTAAAGTCCCTTAGCCAAATGTAAATGGTGTTTGGTTACTTTTTTATCTCACTTTGGAGAAATGCAATTGCATCTTAAATGTTCTCTAAAATCCTTTAGCCCAAAGTACCTAGAGGTACTTCGAGCTAAATGACTTTTCCAAAATGCAACTATTTTTTTTTTATTTTAACTTCGTCGCCTTCATTTGCCGCCTGCCGCCGCCCGCCGGACCGCTATCACCGCTCACCCGCCCGCTGGATCGCTGGACCGTCGCCCACCACCGATCTCTGCCAGCGGCCTGCCTCCATCCGCCGGCCTTCACCGGCCACCGACCGCCGCTTTTTTTTTTTCAAAACGTAAAAATATTTTACAAAGTTCATTTTTCACCAAACAACATTTACGTCAAAGTTGCTTTCCAAATGTGTTTTAAAATGCACTTTACCAAACACTACTTGCATTTTAAAAAAGGTCTTTAGCTCAAAAGTATTTACATTTTCTCAAAATCCCTTGGCCAAATGCTGAACCAAACAGGGCCTTAGCCAATTCCCATCTCAACTACCCAACTCAAATATAGCCATGCCTACAGATACCACGCCCAAACAGCTAATGCGCAGCATGGACCAATATCAACAAGTAATGATGTGTGTGTTTGTGTGTGTTGTTGGGGGTGGGCAGGTGGGGAATGCAAGCAGGCGACTTGATGATGAGGATACCGCGGTCAGATCTGACTCCAAGAAATCAAAGCACGCACTTTCTCCAGTAGATCAAACTTAATAGGAAATTACAAAAAGTGACTAGCTTCAGATGTGTTGCCGCCTCTTTCCTACAATGACATCCACGGAAGTTTATTCTACTTCTTCACCGAAGTTCGGCTCTAGCATTCGGACATTAGCTCAAACATCAAGAATGGATCTTTAGTATTTCAAGTTTCAGACTACTGCAGGATAGAACATCAGAATACTCCTTTTCCGAATGGAAGGATAGATGAAAGACGATCAAAATTCAAAATTCAAATGCTACGCAAGATTATTCATTACTGAAATCTGACTCACAAAGAAAACAAAACCTTACTCAGGTAATTACCCTGGCAGAGAACAAGGAACAAAGTTCCTCACCAGGGGATTTTCATGACTGATCACACTATAGATGTCCACTTGCCCATTTATCAACAATAGCAAGCAAGGTGGCAAGACAACGACATGACAAACTACAAACAAGCCCCATCATATACAGAGATGTGACCCCAGCACTTAACTAAGAATAAATATTGCCATGCCAGGAAGACAGTAAGAGGTAAAAATCCACTGCTTCTTTAACTAAAATCAGCCTCCACCTGAAACCAGTAACCACGCAACACCAAAATCTCAAATTTGCTCCTTCTAAGCAAGCAAAAGATGCAGGCGGGTAGGCAGGATCGAGCCATTTATATCAAGATACCCGGCCCCATCACAGCAGTATCTTCAAAGAAATGGATCAAAAGGTTTAAACCTGACTTACCAGTTTCGGATGAAGAAAGTTTAGAGTCTTTTAACACTTGGAATGGAATGGAAGGACATTTTTTTTTTTAACAACTATACGGAGAAAGACATCTACACAGAAATAATGAGAAAATGAAGACGACTGGTAGCAGACAGTAGACAGTATACATAATTCAAGTCATGTCCGTGTAGACTGCCAAGTTCAAGTATTAACTGCACAAAAGATCGTCATATTCTTCCTTCCTTTAGACAATGTAAAAACAAATCGCATTCAACTTTAATCATCTCACCAGAACACTTTCAAAAGTTATATTCAAAGTTCTATAAGGCCCACTGGAAGTGTAACTTGTTTCAAAAGATTATCTTTCAAGGCTGTGCATAATTTTTAGCTGACATTTATACATAGTCCTGCATCCATGATTTCAAAACCATTTACACATTTCACAACACCGATTGCATGTATAACTAAGTGCCATTAGCACGCCAGTGCGCTACTACACAGAGACAAATAAAAGCATAGGACAAAAGGGAGGACATCAATTCTCTATATTATAACAGAAGATAAATTTCTTGAAATTCTAGACACTTCAAGGATCGGATTTCTTACTTCCTCACCAATTCTTTTTTTCTGACCAAAAACTACTTGAACCAACTCATAAAAATATATTCTCAATGTTACACATGGGATGACTGAATGTCCATGGGGAAACCCGAAAGGCCTCGAGTTCTTCAACTTATCTGCCGTCATATGGACATGCACAAAAATTTGTTGAAAAGGGAGGAACACCTCAACGTTGAAGAAACTATGGATATGCAGTTCATATCTCATTCATCTCTCACAGAACCAGGCTGATAGGCAGCAACAGCTGAAACTGGTTTGATGTTCGCTATAGAAATAGGAGTTAATGGAGGCGAAGATACTTCTTCCACTTTTTCTAAAAGTTGTTGGGACTCCGCTGTCTTGGTCACTTTGATTCCTATTGCTCTTTGACTACTTGAAGGTATGGAAAAACTTCGAGGCATATTCAACGGAGGAGGTGGAAGTGGAGACGCTGCTGAGGGTATTCTACTGTTTGCAGAACCCTCCGGATTTCTGGGCACTAATAGAGCAGAGTGACCAATGAATACAGAAGATTTGACTGGCTTCATAGCCAGATTTCCGGGTGGTCTAGGAAGCTCATGAAGCTCACTTATCCTTGGAGAAGAAACAAGAGGAGGTGAAGCAGTAGGGGATGCTTTTGGAGATGATGAAGGCTGAGCAGAGCGTGGAAGTACTCCAGAAACCAGTTGGACTTCATGAGAAGGAAAGATGGGACCACTTGCATTTAGGACAGGCTTCTTAGGCATAGGTGTCAGCGGACCAGAGAAGGCTTGCCTTTTGACTTTTTCTGCATTATACACAGGTCCCTCCATCAGAGGAGGAGGCAATTGGCCAAAACCATTGTGACTACTAGTGCTCTCTCTGACTTCTGGTACAGCTTTTAGGTCTTGCTTTCTTATCTCCAATGGAGAAGAGTGCCACAAATTTGGGTTCTGTCCACTAACGCCGGCTGGCCGAGACCGTGGAGCTGAATAATTTGTTCTTGAAGGAAGATTCTTCACATCAACAGGAGTAGGCAACACGTACGAGTTGGACTTTGGCGTAGATAATTGCTGCACGTGTCTTGCTTTTTCAGCAGGATCAAACTTCTTCTCAGGAATTATTGGAGCTGAATGGCTGCCCATTTTGTATTCTCTACCAAGGACATCCCCTTGGCTTTTTTCAATATTCACCTGCTATAAGAGATAATGAATAGAATTAGTACTAAAAAAAAAAAAAGGCATTGGTCAGACAAATAAACTAACAAAAGAATAATTCACTAGTTTACAAACCGAAGGATACAGATCTGATCAATCCGTCCTATGATTCGCTGGACCTTAAGCATTCGCCAGCTTAGTTTGCAAGCATTAACATCCAGTTCATTTTGCCAATTAAATTCTAAACTCCCCTCACTTATATATATCTATCTATATATATATATACTGTGCGTTTTATCAGTCACGACGATCGACTCCTAACAAAAAGAACTCAGCTGCATTGTTACCTCTGCACCTTCCGCAGTAGGGCTTTGAAAATATGAAAGGTTCACATCGTCCACCTGGTTTGTCACATGAAATGTCATGTTAAAATAGCACGCTTAAACAGCTTGACTGTCCTCCATTGGGGAAAAAACAGAGGAGTAAAGCAGGAAAATACCAGAGTCTACAAAATGATATAAAATGAGAAAATAATAAACTGGAAGCACATTGTAAGGAGAAAGTCAAGTGGGAAGAGCTCAATAATATTAAAGACCTTATCATCTGTCCAACAAATAAAACAGCATGCCAATTGGGCATAGAAGTTTCAAATTCCAAAAACGATCTTATAAGTGCTACCAGAACCAGTCTCGTGTGATATGCATTTCTGCTAGCATAGATAGTGGCACCAATGGAACCATTTTGACTGGTTAAACCATGAGCTGGTCGGTTAATAAGTTCATGCTCCCACGATAACCAACAAAGTGGGAGGGGGTCAAAAAGAGAGAAGGTCATTTTTTATGTGGGATCAAATCAGATGCTGACCTCCATTGAATTCTTTGATTGCCAACCGACATTCAGGCCCTGAGAATCTCGTCTGTAGTCAAAACTTGATTCCCCGTCTTGTTTAGCATCATAGACATCTGCACTGTCATCTTCACCATCTTCACCGTCGTCTTCAAGTCCACTAAATTGGTAATCAATATGCTGCTCCTCTGTAACCATTCTGACATGAGGTTCAACTGCCTCGAGGGATTTTAGACCCTTCCGGAAAAAATTTAGCTGCATGATGGGTAAATAGGCAAAGAGTGTTGTCGGCAAGCATTGATCCATCAGGGTAAAAAAACATCATGAGAGTAAAATCTGCAGTGTTCAGAGAGATCCCCTTCAGACCTGAGCAGCATGGTGGCGGGCTGCCTGAGTTAGAAGACTCCGACACTGCCCTTGCTTCAACGATTTTAAACGAAAAACACATAGTGTTGCCTCCTCTTCACATTCATCATGCGCTCTTTGTATTTGCTGCAAACTGAAACTTTCAACTTTCCCACTCTTCGACTTTCCTTTTTCCCTCTGTTGCGTCATCATAAATTCGTATACATCTCTGAAGACCCACACAACATTCAGAATACAATTGTATCAGGGAATAGAACTTAGTACAGAAAAGATGAGGACCTTTTCTCGTCGCATTGTCTCTTCATCTCCTGCAAAAGCAAATAAGAGATATTCTAGTTAACACTGAAAGCTAACATGTTTAGATAATATGGCTTGGTATTCAACCTATCACAATATGAATAAACCCTCAGAGCAAGATCAGAGGTAAACCACTGAAAGTTCTCCACAAAGCTATGCACAAGTGAAGCCAACATAGCCACAACTAACAACTCTTCCCCTCATTCTTCCAACAGTTCAACATCTTTTAAAAGGTCAACACGAAATTTGAAAAAAGAAAGAGAAGAAACCAATGAATTTCCAAGAGCAGGATGGAACAAGGACCATAATTCAGCTAACTGCCAAGCATCTATATCCAACCATTTGACAACTTGAGCATAAAAGAAAAGGGACCACTCCGGGGTATGAAGTAAGGCATCTATATGGTAGCAAACAATTTCTCAAGTGAACAATTGACGAATAAATCCACTTAATGTGATCTCAAGTGCATGAGGGAGCACCCAAAAAAATCATTCCATTGTAGGAACAGGAAAATGCACATTCAAAGAGCAATAAAAAGATTGATCAAAGGATGACTTGATGACATGAATCAAAAACAAATGTCGAAGAAAATAAGGACAACAATGGTAATCTGCCATAACTATCCAAGGTACATTAATGAAAGTATAAACATTAACAGAGAACACTAAATAACCATAAAAAATAAACAAAGCAAGGACGGGAAGATAGAAGAAGGCCATAAAAGGATGGACAAGGGTAAAATACAAACCTCGACAGTCCGAAGTTCATTGAAAAGAGATTCTGATGGATTTATAATTGTCAAGATTATATGAGAACGCTGGTAGAAACAAAATAAATAGTCACTTCCAGGCTGAGGTAAGAGATTACTCAATATATATATATATCTCCTAAAGAAGTCTGCTTACATAGTTGTCGATAAGTTTTTGAAGTTCAAACTGGGCTTGTCCCAGCATTGACAGAACTCTACCTGCACATGATTGATCAGCAGTAATAAAAGAATCTATCACATTCAGAAGAATTCAGACTTAAGTAAAAAAAAATTCACTCTTTGGACACTAATGAACTATGACTAATTTGCCTTTTTGGAAACATAAAAGATAAGTTTTGCATGTTGATTTTCTGGTAATGAGTGAACTCATGCATTTGCCTCATCTTCAATATCTTCGTGCATTTGCCTCATTTTCAATATCTTCTTAATTTGTAAAGTTAACTTAACTAGTGCTTACGGACACACGAGGACTAACAAGAGAAATTGCCGATGTTGCATAAACTTTTTCACTCACCAGTCTCTCCATCACCGTGTGAAGTTTTCTCCAAGAGACAAGTACCCATTTCCTGCAGCGACTCTGAGAACTCTGGGATCATAGATTGATTTAAATAGGATTCTATTAAAAGCAGCTAGGAAAAAGAAATAGTCTGCCACAGTGACATGGTTTATAATTCATCTGTGATCTAAAAAAAGAGATTAAACATGCTTCTTCATCTACTCTCTTTAAGCCTAGTGAAAGTCATTAAAATTGCAACTTTTCTTACTATTTTGCAGCAGTAAACATCGTGCAAGAATGCAAATTCATGCTAAGAGTTCCAGGATAGGCAGTCTGACATAAATTAATCATGAGGGACTGGAGCTATATGATTAGGAAGGCATCAATGGCATGTGTTATTGTTGGAATAAGATTTCCCTAAGCTAGCATGTCACTAGCGGCAGATAATGGAAATTTTTCAACAAACCCATGAGGGATCCAAAATCATATGGTCCACATTTGAATATGCTGGACAATCTAGCTGGACCTCCAAACGCTCTATAGCATCTCAATTAACTACACTTTGGATATACATTGAGCATTACCACAAATTATGGACTACAAGAGCTACAGTAACTAAGATGCAAACAGCTGCTCAAGTTTTGAAGAACACATGTGGAAAAAACAGAAACTAATTCTACCATATGCGCTGTTTGCTGTTGCAGCAGCAGCCGAGAGCAAGCTATCATAGCAATTTCTCATCGCTTGCATGTCCTGCAAGGTGAAGGTAAGAAAAACCAGAATATGATAAATAAGATGAGTTCCAAATATCGTATAACATATTACAACTCCGAAAGTAACTATGTAGCATCTCCATGCAACTTCTCAAATCAGATCCAACATCTGCCCGAACATATCCCAATCCCACCATTAACACGCTATAGGCTTCAAGACAAACAAAGCAAGGTACGAAGCTTGGGCCACGTTGTGTAGTAAGAGAATTAATCTGAATCAATCTCATATAAGATATCTTCAACCCAATAAAACTCCCTCAGCAAATGCATTGTGAGAGAAGAAGCCAAAAATGAACCTTAACAAGTACACGCAGCATTCTTCCAACTTCATTTAAATTGAAAAACGTAATTTCTCACAAACATAGCTCCAATTGGGAGAAGCAGTTATATGGTCCAAACTCAATTATGACACAGTGCCGAAACAAATACTTTTATGCTAAGCGATTAGGAAGAACGACGCTGCTACTATTTCCACAAAAGAAGGAAGAGGACAAGGACTTAAGTGAGGTGGACTCTTATGGCAATTCTCAGGTGTTTCAGATTTGAGTACAGTGCAACAGTTCCTTAAAAACATGAACAAGTATTAATCAGAAGCTACACTATGTACTAAAAAAATCCAAGCCAAGAGCATTTCTTCAGTGTTCCAAGCTTTTGTACAAATGGCTTTCTCCAAATAAAAATAAAAAGTCACCAGAAAAAATACCAAAAGATGAATACACGCGAATACCATAACACAAGCTAGACACAAAGGAAAAAACTCTTGCCTTGTCCCATCCAGTTGGTGTTTGCACCAGTCCACCGCCAAACACTTTTACGACCACTTCTTACCTCAAAACCAGCCTTAACAAATGGATCCAAGGACCTAGTGACACCATATCAAAGCCTCCAAAGCTACGTATATCTCGTATGTGAAACGATGTGGAGAGATCAATGAAAGCCAGTTACTTCATTCTGACAATTTGCAAGGAACTCCAGCTTTATTAAACAATTCTTATCAAATTCCACTGTCCAGAAAAAGAAGGGGCTACATTTACATCAGCACCTTTCCCTCTAGTACTCTGTACTCAGTCCTAGGCCTTCATCAACGACGCCCCCAACTTGCACAATCTCAATTGACCATCTATTCAAAGTACGATTTTTACTAATTATAGAATTACGTCACAGAGAAAGGCGCAAAAACTGTGCAAATACAATGAACTTCTCGCGCCATTGCTCTTTCAGAGAGAGAGGGGGGGGGATGTGCTTCCAAACTTCCATGAAATCATCTTTGAGAAAATCAATTAAGAATTAAACCACGCAGCACTATCCCCGCAATCACCGATCACATTCCAGAAATGGAAAGAAAAACTTCAAAAAAGAGTACCTTCGATGCCTGAGCGAGTTCATCGAGCTGAGCTGAAGGCGGAAACTCCAGCTTCTCCTTCTGATCGTTCTTGTGGAGTGCGGCGAATCTCCGAAGCTTCCCAAGAGAAGACTTCATTGCCGACGAAACCCTAGCCCGACGAAGCTCCTTATGTCGAAAACCAAAGGTCTACGACAGAGAGATTCCGACTCGCACTCAAAGCCTTCTCAAACTCCACCTGAGAATCCTCAGAGCCCGTAACAAAAGAGAGAGAAAAAAAATCCGATGCCTAAATCAGCGAATCCCGCCAATCGAACGAGGAATCACGGTGACGCAACCATCGACATTGAAGCGAGCGAGAGAGAGCTCGTCGCTGTTGCTCTTGTTGCGCAGTCAAAAGAGAGGAGAGAGGAGAGAGAAGGAGAGGGGAAGATTGACGAGAAAAACGGGAAGAGTGAGGGAAATTAACGGGGTTGGGGGTGGGGGAGGAGGAGCGAAGCGAAGGTGGGGGATCGTACTAACGTCACTCGCGAGAGTGAGAAGGCACCCTCTCGCGAGGCGACACGTGTCCTCACGGGTGGGGGCAGCAGCGTAAATCCGCCCGATGACGCATCCTGGAACGCCGTAACGCCGTAATCCAATGGATGACGGTGTTCACCCAGGAGGGGAAGTGTACGGTGACGGTGGATGGAGAGAGAGAGACGGGGGGACAGTACCGGTCAAAGTACGTAGAGAGAGAGAGAGAGAGAGATGGATAAGCCGGTCAAAGTCGCATAATTTGCAAACAACGGCGGGGTTTTTAATTGGACCGGGGGGAAAAGATATTTTAAGTACAAAGACCACTTTTGATTTTGACCAGATTTCTATAACCAACATGGGGGAGGTTGAAACCTAGATTGCGTAATTAGGTGGCGTGTCCCATACCTTAAATGAACATTTTCTGACCAAAAAGCAAGGACAAACTACTTGTGAACATTTAAGGTTTTGCCTTTTCCTTTTTCGAAATTGGCCTTTTAGGAGGGATCCGGAAGTTGCTCGTTCAATGTGTAGATCCATACGGATGGAGCGCAGCTCGATTGGGGAAGCGTTCTTGACATTATTGATTGATCGGATCTTGTCCCCCAACATATTTTGCGTAATCGGGTCCTTACACTATATGTATATTCCTTTTCCGGTCAAGTTGGTCCTTTGGTGAAAATTACGGACAGAGACATTGACGTGACCAGTAAATACCCACATGCCATGCGTGGTGTTTAACAAATAAATCAGTAATTTATGTATAGAGAATATGAAAAAATCAAATAAATATCACCATTTTACGAGGAAAGAAAAATTAATTAATACATAAGTAAATAAAAAGACAGACCAAAAAAAGGCGAGGTGTCGCCCAATGTCGAGAGTCTTTCGATGCCAACAGCCATTTGCCAAAGGTCATGCGACCCCGAATAAGGCCATGATCGCACGACACTATAATCAAATGATAGGGATTGCCAGAGCCCAGGTTAGATTCGACGCTATTAATCAACTTTGATTTTTCTTACCGTAACCTAATGCCTTATATTGTCAGGCTATATATTCAATTTTAACAACCTTTCAAACAAAGGGAAAGTGACACAAATAGTCATTGACTTTTAGTCCAATATACAATATGATCTCTGAACTTTTTATTTGACTAAAATGGTCCTTGAACTTTAGCTCGGTGTGCATCATGATCCTTGAACTTTCAATTTGTTTAATGTGATCCCCGAACTTTTAAAACATGTTCAATTTAGTCCCGAACTATAAGAAAATACTCAAAATCGTCCCTAAACTTTATTTGGCGGAAGAGCTACATTGAACATCTTCCTATAATTTGGGAACTAAGTTGAACATGTTTCAAAAGTTCATGGACCATTTTGATCAAGTTAAAAGTTCGGGGACCACATTGTATATCGGATTAAAGTTCACTTAATTCAAAGATCATATTTGTCAAATGAAAGGTTTATGGATCACATTACATATTATATTAAAGTTCAAAGATCATTTGTATTATTATCTCTTAAATAAATTAGTGTATATTCAATTTCAACATGGTATTAATCGACTTTGATTTTTCCATATATCATTTTCGCCCGTTAATGAGTTCTGCTTTTCGTCCCTTGTCCTCGCATGCTACGGAGTTCTGCACTTTCTTAAGATCAAAACGATGGCCCACTCCGTTTTAATAGCGCTTTGTGCAAGTTTTGCTATCGCTTTGTGCGTCCACGTAATTACAAAGGCAAAGGTCGTCCGCTTGGGTTGACCTCGACAAAGTGCAAAGAAAGTCGATCAATTTGAACATCTCGAAACTAGTCATTTTCTTCCTCCAAAATTAAAACCAACTCCTTCATATCGAACGGGACGCCCTTCGGACGATACTTGACGATGCAAGTTTAAAGCTAAATACGATTAAGTGCACTCATATTTCTGTCAACCATGAATGTGAATGTCAACTCAATTTTAGACTTTTCAATTTAATCCTAAATTTTTAAGCTAGATTTCAATGTAATCATTCTAGTCGAGTTTTCGCGAAAATTCATTGACATGAAGGTCCAGTCATCGCCATTCGTCCTACGTGGCACATCGTCACGTCACCGATTTAACGCGTAAATTCACCGGAAAGAAGTACATTGCAACTTCGAGCAAAAATTTAGGATTGATCGAATCAAAAAGTTTAGGACTAGATCGTCATCATCCGTACAATAAATTTACGATCGATCGAATAATTTTCTCGATGCCGACAAGTTTGGCGTGATCAAACAAACAATCAAGGATTGAGATAGCACCCCAAATCTCGAGATGATCCCACGATGCGAGCACACCTTACGAGGACGGAGCATTTTTACTTACTATATAGACGGTCAAAGGTTAGATTTTCCTTGGTGACAAAGAAATGGGGAGACTTCTAGAAGCATCCGCGATGAAAAAAAAGGGGGGAAATTCTGTCTTGCTTTGAACGCCGGGAACGCGAGTCAAACCGCCTGATATCAATGACTTATTGAACGAACTGAGCTAACCTAACAAGCAAGTGAATGTGGAGAAGAATTTCCAACTTTGATTGAACTTTCGAGCGGCTTGATTCATAGATGGGTGGGGAAAAGATGGACATAGAAAATGAGGAGTTGGTGGTCAACGTGTAACCGAATCAGAGAAATCAAATCTTATCGAAAACGGCCTGTTAAGTGGCAAACTATCGAAAAGCAAATTAAGTGAGTATGGTCCTCTTGCGAAGATCTTTCGATCGAGCGATCATGTATTTGATTCGAACGTTTATGTCCGATTATCTATATAGCTAGAGCGTCTCTCAAGCAACACAACTTTGAATATCGAACAGGTCACGATCGTCCGTAAAAGGTTCGAATTCCTATCGTTTCAAATGAACAAACGGAGAAAAAAGAAAAGAAAAGGTATTTTTCACACCAAGAAGACGTCCTTTTCTATTCTAAGAGATGCCGACGACCAGAAGTGGGAAAAGGAATTCAAAGTCCAAAAAGAGATGCAAGCAAGGGCAACCGTAGCTTACAACATACGAACGAATTTTGATTTTCTGTCGAGCATCCATGGACAGCAATGCGATGGTGTGAAGAGACTACCTGGCAATTACTCTCTCTTTCACCTTGTTGTATAAGTCCGACTCCTAATCTTTTAATTTCTTTTGGACCATATGTTAAGATTTTAATTTGATTCCTCTTAACTTGCGTCGGAAGAAGCCCAAAAGTTCATGAAGCATTACTCCTTGGACGCCGGCGACCCGATCAAAGCTGCGTTGTCTCTGATTATTTGGCTTTTGATGGTGGACAGCCTCTCCCCTCTAAGGTTAGCAGAGGTGGGATGGCAGAGAATTTACAACTACGTAGGCGACGGAGGTCATCTATTCAAATCTCACAAATTGCGTGCAAAGCCGCTTTGAGCCAAGGTCATTTGCACGCCTGCACTTAACCAGTTCATCGGACTTACTTTGCATCGACATGGTCATTCAAGTGGTCGAATCTTCGATTTGTGCACCCGCGTTTATTGGTAAATTCGATTGTAAAAGCTTTTTCGTGCTAATTGCATACAAAGTAAAGTCTGGCGCAAAGATCTTGACCACCGAATTAAGTACACCCCCACCGAAATTAAAAGTGTTCAATCGTTTCTAATTCTAAGACAAGAATCGATGCTTCCCACCCCATTTAGAAACAGCCACTTAGAATAGATAAGAAATATGCGCAAACCTTCCCTGCAACAGACGACTTGTCTTTTCATCTTTTCTTTTTTGCTTTTCCTTTTCTCCATTTTTTTTCGGAAGGAATTTCTCTTTGTTCCTCTGCGGCTAAAACGGCAAAGCCCGGCGAAGGCTCCGATGTTCATTTCATCCAAAAACGAAAGAGACTGTTGTATTGTCGTTTCAATGGGAAGACTTCTTTTTTTTCCCTGGTCAAAAGGGACTGGTTCTGTTCTTCACGGTGGACGGGCAACAGAGAGCTAACGTGAAAACTAAATGAAACAGTAGCAGAACCGCCATTGGAGAACGGAACGGAACAGAACAGACAGGTTGGATACGTGACTAAGTACGGATGAGGTAAAAGGGGGCAAAAAAAAATAATAATAACAAGAAAGGGGTGAATTAAAAGAAAGAAATTTGGTGGGCTTGCAAGTATAAATAAATATTAGGGGTGATCAAGACGGACTGGTCAAACCATGAACGCCGGTCCAGTTTCCAATTTCATAAAATTAAAATCTGGTAATTTTCAATCCAGTTTTCGATTTTTGGGTGGGATTGGATCGGGAACCGATCACCTAACCAAACATGACCGAATCAAGCCCACGTGACCAACTCGTGATGCGTCAAAAGTCCACATAAATAATTGACAAGAAAGGCAATAATACATGAAGAGAAAATTGCTTTACAGTTTAAAATAAATCAAGGGAACAAAAAAAAAAAAAAAAAAAGAAACCCTCGACTAGATTTTGCAAGCTCGCCCCTTGACAACGGGTAATTTTCGTTTTCTCTCCTCTAGCTTTTCCCCGCGGGAAAATCACGTGGTTTTGTTAAATGACCTACGAGGGCTACAAGAAGAGACGTGCAAGAGGCTTCTCATCCCCCCTGCCGGACCGTGTCTGGGTACCCTGAATCGTCTTCTTTTCCTCGACTTCTTTGGCACCTGCCGTAAATAAGAAAACGTTAGTTTTTCCTTCCTTTTTTTTTTTTTTTTTAGTTTTATAAATATGAGGTTTAAGGAAACAAAATTGAAACAAAAGCAACAATCGCACCGATATATGAAATCGGTATACTAAGGCAACAGGGATGCGAGCGAGTATTCGGAAATGCATGGATAGGTCGCATTCGTCGTCACCCGATTAAAAAAAGTCTATCGAGTCATGGAATGTGCTAGTTTTACGGGCCAAATTTACTGTACTTAGTACAGGGAAAAAAAAAAATTATGTAGCTTGATAAGATGTCAAACCAAAAAATACATGTATTCTTTTATTTACCTTATATACGAGGCAATTGTGGCATTGTCTATATTTTGGCGTGTTTATAGAAAAGCCAACTGTTAAGATTAAAAAAAAAATGATTCGCTCCATTTTCTAATAGCTAAACAAACATTTATAGCTCGATTTTATAATTTGCGGATAATATTCGACAATTAGTCGATTAGACAAATTAAATTGACATTTAAACCATTTTTTTGTATGAAGAATCCACCGATGCTCAAACCCTTCTTTTCCCAATTTCCTATTATATATTCTAAACTTTCAAGCCGCATTTTATATCTGCTGCTTGACAAACATTTTCACTCGCTAATTATTCGCTTAATGGATGACTTCCCCAAGTATTTTTGTACATATCTAAATAGTACCGACATCAATAACAAAAGTGATTGTAAATAAAATAAAAAAAGAGTATGTTTTTCAATGTATGTCCCCGCAAAGCGCGAGCCGAGTAACAAGTTCAGTATGGTACGAGAATAGTCCGACATCTGAAATGTCAAACTTCCGCGCTCTACTCCAACGCCGATGAAAGTAAAGTAGATTTATACAAAATTACTGGAAGTTGCATGGCGGGTTTACCTCGATGGAATCCGAAGTTGACACGTTCGCCTTTTCCGTTTCGTTCATCGGCTTTACCGAATCGCTGCTTTTCCCTGTTTATCGCGGAAAGAAGTTGGACAAAAATCTTCATGCACGGAAATCACTTTCGTTGTTCAATACTCGAGAAAAAAAGCACAAAACATCACTTCATATAATATTTTCTTGGTGAGCTCTCACAGTCATTCACATCACTAGCTTAAGAAATTAGGGGAGCAAACTGTAAGAAGAGATAGCACACTGCCACAGCACGTGAATTTACCGATGGACTTTTTGCTAACATGACAGTATTTAGATAATCCTGAGATTAATAGCATGTAGTGGGCCACGAATTATTTAAAGAATAGACCCCATAATAATTTTTAATTATTTTTTAATTTAATTTTTATGGCTCACATGCCGTCAATCTCACGGCACATAAAAAACTGTCACATAAGTATATTTCTTTATGGATTGGTGAAAAACATACATAATTTTCACCAGCTTCAAAATCAAAGTCCGGCATTTTTTGCTAGACTTTTAATTATTGGTTTTTAGTTAAGAATAGGTAAAGTTTTTTTTTTCTATTTAACTTTAAACACCTGAAAACTCTCACAACATAAGAATGTTGATAGGTGGATTCTATTATTTTCTTTTCAAGGTATTTTAAAATTAACAGAAATAGAAATAGAGAGATAAAATTATCATAATTCACCGGGCAATCTTGAGGGAAGAAGAAGAAGACGAGAGAGAGAGATAAAAAAAAAACTCACCGTCGACGTACTTGGGGCTATCCTGAGCATCCCCGGACTCGTCGAAGCACAAGACGCAGTAGTCCCTAAAGCTCGGCGACCCTGGGTACAGCAGTATGCTGTCTTCCCTGTCAGATATCCCTCCGACCTCGTTGTCTTCGTCTTCTTCTTGACGGTCGGCTCCGCTTCCTCTCTCCTTTTCAGCCACCACTTCCTTCACCACCTCATCCGCCTCCTCGCAGGCCTTGCCGCCTTCCTCGACCTCTCTCACCACCTTAATCACCCCTTTGCTGTCTTCGCTGCATTCGTTGGCCTTCATCACCTGCACCGGCGGCTTGTTCATGCGCGGCGTCGGCGGGAGGGCGACGGCATCGTTCTTGAGGGTGCATGGGGATGAGACACTGTTGTGGCCGCCCCCGCCTCCGCTATCTAATTTGTGGTCGCTGCTGAGAGAGGAGGAGTCCGCATCGTCGGGGTCAACGTAGAGGAGCTGCTTGCTGGAGGGAGTTCCCAGGGAGGAACTGGCGGCCTCTGCTGCCCGGTCGCCCCGGCGACGGAAGGCGAAGTCCTCGATACGGCGGTGGAGGGGGTTGACGTAGAGGTAGGTGGGGCCGGAGTCGGCGGGGAGGCCGTCTTCCCTATTGAACCTGGATACGCCACAGCCCATGGTGGATGGCGGGGGAGAGAGAGAGGGGATGTGGCTATGCGAGAAAGGAGGAGAGAGAGAGAGAGAGAGAGAGAGAAGGCGGTGATAAGTGGAGGTCGAACGGGGGTTTCGGGGCGGGTCAGGGAGGCGACACAGGCCAGCCTATGGGTGATATTTGCTAATGTGGGACTTTTACATGTCAAATGGTTTGTCTTTTTTGACAGTTTTGGGAAAATGCTAGATATAGCTAAAAGGATAGATAGATAGATAGATAGATAGACACTGCATGTTCTTTGCCAACAAGATGGAAGTGGATTCAGGTGGCAAACATGTTGACCCATTCAGATCCCCAAATCTAATTTGTAAGTTTCATCATATAAATGCATGAATACTGCACCAATTCCTCCTAGTTTGGGATTAATAAGGCGGTATAAGCTCAGATAAAACTTGAGATCGCATGTTTCGTTCATTATCGCGTCATGCTTAAAAATAGATACATTAATAACTTAATATCGAATGCTTATAAGCTAAATGGTTGTCTTGTCAACACGAAATGCTCGTAATCTAAATGGTTTTTTTTCTTAAAATGATCTATAGTTATCAAATCATTCACCAACACCGAAGCAATGTAGTGGCGATTGCTTAATCAATGTATATCTTTCGAGGCTCGAAGATACGTTAAAAAGATGTTGGATTTCCAATGCCAAAATCTAATTTTTAGATGGGTTCAAAAGTCAAGAACACCTGTCAAAACATTTTATTAATTGAGAAGAAATGTCCCCAGGGGACTACATTTTTCTGCTGGAACTAGCAGATTGATTCGAACTGTATCACTGTCAAGGTAGGCAGTCAACCCCAATCGCATGACCTTACTTGCAAGTTCGACCGGAGAATGATTACACTGTCCTCGGGTCTCTTCTGGAACGCCCGGTGCACCGCCCATTGATCTCCTTTGACCCGATTCTCCTGCAAATTTTAGTTTGATGGACAAAAGGACTTAGCCCACTGGATCCGGATCCCTGCAAGAAGTTCTCTCATCTTTGTGACGAGCCAATAAACATGGTGTCTGGATCATGTACCTGGTTCCGAGGCCGAAACTCATGCACGATCAACTCCGGTCGAGCTTGAGCAACATGCTACCTCCTCCTCGTCCTCCTCCATCTTGCTCTTCTCCTTCTCCTCCTCCTCCTCCTTCACGAAAAAAGGAGGCTGCTCAAGATTGCCATTAATATAACGGTTTCGTGATTGTTTAATTTGATGAGTATGAAAGAATTATCGTCTCTTGATTTACAATATATCAATGAAGAGGAGATGAAAGAAGACTTTTTTATTAACCGATCCCTGGTTTTTTTCGAGATAATTGTCTGAAAAGTCATAAATCCCCCTTTTTTTTGTAAATAAAAAGGAATAATGCATTGAGCGGAAATAATAAATATTCCCACCCTAATAATAATGATAGGTTTTCTGTTTAAATAACGCATGCTTGTAGTGTGAAGTTGTTTTGCTTAATGTGAACATCTTCCATCTTGAGCCCCCAAGCTTTCTTCACTTGAAGGCCATTCAGCACAAACTTACACTAGTCTTGATTTGCCAAATCTTTCACCAGCACCGAAGTCACATGGTTGCGGCAGCGGTGGCGGCTTCATCGATGCGAGGGCAATTCTAGTTAATCTTAGCTTAGATCCAAGAAAGGTCTTTTAACTTGCATTATATGGATCAATGTGAATCAATCCACGAATTTTGGTCCAAACTTATAATTAGACCCACCTAAATCCAATTCAGCCTGCTCGAGCGGCTCACCCATTTGTCTCCTCTATCTTCGAGGTCCGAAGATGGACATTAAAAAATTAGTCACCCCTACAAGATTTCCCAATACTGAAAATCCAACCTTTAAGACGAATCAAAAAGGACGACAACGCCTACCTAAAACTTTTTATTAATAGAAAAGGAATGTCAAATTGGGTCTCCTAAACATCTTTCTGCTGAAAGCACCTAAACGTAAAGCCATAACAAACTAGCAAAATAGAAAGGCATAATCGAATTCGGCACAGTCACGAGTCATTCCCAAATAGAGACTCTTTTTAAACTTTTTCTTTGACTTCGGTAATTCAACTTGAACTCCGTGAATTCGGTCCGGTTGAGCCGGGATTGAGAAGGCCTTGCAAGCTCGACCGGAGAATGATGGCACTAGGGTCTCTTCTGCTGAAACACCCGGTGCGCTGCCCATTGATCTCTCTCCTGCAAATCCGATTGGATGATGGAAACTCTCAAGAAGTTTTGACAAGCGTCGGGTAAAAATTCTCCTTTGGGCCGCTCCATATGAACCGGGCCAATCGCGGTCACAATCACCACCGCTCGTGTGAGTCTCACGTCAGCCCTACTTATGAAATGAACGGCTGTGATGGGCTCTGCCCGCTCGTTCCGAATCCCTGCAAGAAATTCTCTGTGACGAGCCAATAAACACGACGTCTAGAACATAGTACTGAGGCCGAAATTCATGCGTGATCCATTTCGGTTGAGCTTGAGCAACGTTGGTTGAGCCTCCTCCTCCTTCTTTATCATCATCATCATCATCATCATCTCCTCCTTCGCAAAAAAGGAGTCTGCTCTTGAATGCCCTCAATGTACGGGTAATGACTTGTTTCTCTGTGCCAGTTAGCTTTCCAGTAACCATAAGCACCAGCAACTCTTTTGCGTGGCACCGATGAATCTCCGAACTTCTCTTTATTCTTTATCCGGCAGAAGAAGTACCTTTGCTTTTTGACGTCGCCTGTGAGAGCCTCGCCATTGTTGACGAATGACACAGATTGATTCAACAAGACAGAGAGTAGCCAAAAAAATTGTGATGTAAAGATATAGTTTTCCGATGGATTTATGCTATATTGCGTAACTTTCTCGTGGAGTTAAAACATTGTGCGACATCGTCCAAACTCTGGTGGTTGATAACGTCGCTTCCAAGGCAAACTTTAGCAACAAACGTACGATCAAAAACAGGGGACCGGTTCATGGGAAACAAGAACAGAGTTTTGGGGAAAACAAGGTCGTTTTGACCTTGATTGCAAGCTCAAGGTTTAAAAAAAAGAAATCCTCTTTTCTGTCCCCTTTCAACAATTTCGAGAGGAACCGGATGAAGGTAACTGGCAAGTTCCACGGCTCGGTTCTGAACACGTCGAACTCGAACGCCAACGGCAGCGTCGGGTGGCCATCGATCTTGAACCTCAAGCAGCGGGCAAGCTCTTCGTCGCTGGACAGGAACTGGAACCCGGGCGGCAATGGGGACAGGGGCCACGGAGCTGAGCTGTCCGATTCATTCTCGTGGTTACCTTCTCGTGGCACCGCAGACATTGGAAAAGGATCCACTGTTAACCGGAGAAGCTTCTCACTAACTGAGGCAATGGAAATAAAGATACAGCTTTTCACAAGCGCTTCTCAATGCAAGGCGAAGGCGATCGTATAGAGAAGCGACTACAAACCCGAGAGCCCGACGGGTCGGGCGCAGCGCTTATCGTCTCCACTGGTTAGTCCGAAATTTAATGAATTCTAATCCCAGTTGGAGAAGGACTCGTTAGTGTCGTGATGATCAGCATAAATCTAGATTCTAGAAGTTTTCGGGAGCTTTCAGCAAAACTTTACGGTGGATCTGAACCTCCCTTTTGGAATTGTCCAATCGTAACCGTTGATTTTGGACTCGGATTGGTCGTGGATGGACTGTACGGTCACGACAATGTCGTGGAAACTTGACCAGAGGCTATTTTCAGGAGCAGTCAGAACGCAAGTTACAAAAGCGTGAATGAACGACCCAAAAGTAGGGCTGTCAAAAAGGCCAGGCCCGACCCGAACCGGCCCCAAAATTCCCTAAATTTTCTGGCCGGCCCTTGGTACTGTTTCACTAAAGGCTGGTACCATTGTGGCCCGAAAAATAAAAGCCTTGGGCCGGGCAATTTTGATTGTCACTTGTCAGGCTTTCCCATGCGGGGCTTCGGGATGATGCAGGGAAATTCTTGGGCCCCACACGAGGAGCTCTCTCCATGCTGACGTGGACCACATTTCTTTTCTTCTGGTCAGACGTCGACCACAGTTTGACTCGAAATGGAATTTGGGCTTTTTTCCTTTTTATGTTTTTTTCACGCATTTTTTTTCCTGTTCTTCTTTATGACTAAACTTAAATTAATTTTTTTGGTCGAAAATTTTAAAATTTAAAATTATTTTAGTCATATCTTTCAGCGTGCAACTAAAATAAACGTCAAATCGGTCGTAACAAACAATATTTACTGCTATCCTTTTATTAATTCAAGTAAAGAAAATATGACGATATGACTTCCAATATGTTTAGTATGAATGGCGGACCAAAACAAGTTACACTAGGATTGCCCACGTAAATTATTTATCTCAAACTAGGAAAAGAAATTTAACTAGGATAACTGGAGTCCCTAAATAATTTTTTTTTTTTTCATTACCTTATCTTGATATGAACAATACAAATATGGACATGACGACTCTTGATTTTCACCTGCGCACGTATCGAACCCAAACTCGAAAGCTGATGTATCGGTTACATCCGCCATGATATATAGGTGCAATAGCAAAAGAAGTTTCATCTCGAGTCGAATGAAATGGGGGCGAACCCTAGTCACATTGATGGATTCATCCATATAATGTATGGGTCCTTCTTGAAGTTTTATAGTTGATTCTTCGTTACTGTATTCATCCATATAAGTGTGCGATATCAATGTCAATGCCGTTATCTTATTTCGTATTGAGTCTTCGTTACTCTAATTCTTTTGTGAATTCGAGGATACACTTCAAGTTCTAGCTAACACCATATTGAAGATCTTTCATCGCCAAAAAAAAAAAAGGCATTTGAGTATTTATTGAAAAAGAAAATAACATGAAATACAGGATTTGCACTCTGTCGTGCACCAAAAACCATAATTGATGTATTAAAAAAAAATAGGCCCCTAACTTTGTGAGCCTTTTCATTTCTTCTTCTTTTAACGCCTAGAACATCCCACAAGAAAGAAGATTAAATAAAATACATATTGACATAAGATCGATATTCCATTTCAAATAGAATGCCATCAGTAGAGATGTCAATATGGGCCGTTAACCCACTTTTTAACTCACTTTTGTACATTTGGATCATATATGGGTTCACTAAATTTTAAACATGGGTCAAATATGGATCTAAAATTATAAAACCTATTCAAATATGGATTTTAGTTCGACCCATTTTTTACCCGCGGGCTACAACTTTCCAAGCCCCGCCGCCGCCGCCCCTTGCCCGCTGTCTGGCCACCATTGCCCACCACCTCCACCCGCCCCGCCGCCGCCCTCCACCGCTGCTCGCCCCCATCCGCCACCGTCATTCACCCCTGGCCACTCCCCGCCGCTCGCCCATGATTGCCACTTGCCCACTATTGCCGTCGCCCACCGCCCGCCCATTTTCAGGCATTTATCCAAACTTTGTTCTCAGCATCTCTAGCTTCAGTCTACGTCCAATTCAAGAATCTTCTCGATGTGTACGGCTTTCTCGGCGTATTTTTCTAGTAATCCCTCCCTGTCGCAGTGGTCGTCCAGTTAATTATGAATTCTGCTGTTCATTGACCCCGCAAGGCGCCGGAGTTTGTGGATTCGTAGAAAATTGTCCTAATCTCGTCGTGCAGTGGGTGCTTGTCTCAATTTCAAGACGTGTTTGAGCGGTTGTGGGTTTTTCTTGCATTTTAGCTCGAATTTGAATCGAGTCCGCAAGAAGAAGGAATCCAGGGTACCATAGTGTAGGGCTTTAGGGTATCCATCAAGTTGGATTTGGTACAGGATTTGTTCCGTCAGCGTTTTAATCAGGGGGAGTAGGATTTAGTGCTGCATTTGATGGAATCAAAGGCTCCGGTGAGGTTTACCTTGGGGATGAGCTGGAGGGTCCACTGAGATCGAGAAAGAGCTACAGACCAGCGATAGGTCTTTATGAGACAGGGCTACACAGATCCTCATGCATCGACGGAACAACAGCAAGGAAAGCATGTTTATCAGAGCAAAACTTCTAAGGCGGGCGGGCAGCAGCAGGTGAGCCGGCGGGCAGGCGGCGGCAGCGGGTGAGGGGTAGGCGGTGGCGGCAGAGGGTGAGCGGGCAGCAGGGGTGGCAGCTGCAGGCGGGCGGGCGGGGGTGGAGGCGGAGAAGGGTAGGAGATGTCAATACGGATTGGGTTGGGTATGGGTTGGGTGTGGATTGGGTCGGGTATGGGTTATTAAATTTTCATTGCATGAATATGGGTCAAAACAGGTTGAATGGGTCGGACTATATTCGATCCGATCGGACCCAAATCCGACTTGATCCACTCATTTGACACCTCTAGATGTCAGCATCAAAAGCGAAAGAGGACTGACGGCATAAATCAGGTTGTGAATTTTGTTGAAGTGGATTCAGTCCTAGTGAAAAAAAAAATACTGTTCATGACTTCCTTTTTAATGGTCAAATCCTAATTATGCAATTGCTCGAAGATCAAGAGATGACTCAACCAATTCAAGAGAAGATCAAGCTGCTAATACTCTAAGTGAAGTTATAACTGCATCTCCACAGTTGTATGCCTTTTATTTGGAATGAGGGAAAGGTGAAAACCTATTAATGCACTGGGATTTGCAATTGATACTTGCTATTTCTTTTTTTGTTTTTTTTCCCCTGTTTTAGTGAGCAGATGCTAATCTTTATGATTTCGAGTAAATATG
Source organism: Rhodamnia argentea (assembly GCF_020921035.1). Lineage (NCBI taxonomy): Eukaryota > Viridiplantae > Streptophyta > Magnoliopsida > Myrtales > Myrtaceae > Rhodamnia > Rhodamnia argentea. The sequence goes on from NC_063160.1 coordinate 22,961,685, forward strand.
ATCTTATCTAGTTGATGTTATTCCATGGTCGGAAAGATCTTATAGATAGTTCTCATAATATAGGGCTTTTAAACTAAGCTTCGGCTAGAATCATGTTCCAAGAAAGAAATTTCATGTTATTCTTTTTGGGAAATTACGAAAACGGTCCCCATACAATTGTCCAAATTCAATTAGGGTTTGGTCATTAAAAAAAAAATCTATTTGTTTGGTAATGAAAAAATAAATTAAAGTCTGTACTTTTCAATAAAACTGAGTCTACATCAACAAAATCCGTGATCAGTTTAGCTGTTTTATGCCATCGGTCCTCCATTGCTTTTGATGCCCATGACATTCTACTAGAAACGGAATACCGATCTTGTGCCAATATAACCTTCTTCCTTTTGTCGATATGCCCCGCAGCTGGTGCAATTTCTATGGTAAGAAGTACAAAACCTCCAACATGGTAACCCGACTAGACTTGTGGACTTGATGATGCTCACCATAGAAAATGCATTTTCTCTTTATCGCCCATGAGTGTCGGACAAGAAAGAATATGAAATAAAGTATATATGGCCATATGATCCTTATTCCGTAGAAAAATCCAAGGAGGATGGATGGCATGAATCAGCTAAATGGGCTATAAAATGGCAATTATTATATTCATTGATTCATATTGATTGATCGTAATTGATACTTTAATATTCAGTTGCCCTCTATAGTTATCATGTAAACCCTATAAATATGCTCACGTAATCTTCATTATTACATCGAAATACACAAAAGTTTTAGAATTCTCTCTTTCGCATATTGTTCCTCAACACCATAGATTCAAGCTATGGCTCATCAATATCGATATCCATCATATCCTTATCCTCCTCAGTATCCGTATCCGCCCCATCCATATCCGCCCCTAAAATCTCATCGGATTTCTAAAGCGACTCTGGTTCCGGCACCAAATTGGCATTGGACTCCGGCTTCAAATGGGGGTTGGCTTCCTTATGTAGGCTACGATCACAATTCATTGGAAAGTCCTTGGCTTGAAGACATTCGGATTGACATCCGTCGCGTTCGTATTGAACCCGAGCCTGAACCTGAACGCCAAAGCATCCATTATATCCACTATGATATGTAGCTGCGACAGCCAAAAAGGTTTGGCTCGAGTTGAGTGAAATGGTGCCAACCCCTAGCCACATTGAAGGATTCCTCTATATTTTCTACGGGTCCTTCTTGAAGTTTATAGTTGAGTGGCTTATAATAAGAGTGTTGTCATCAATATAGATGTCATTATCATATATGTCATATTGGGTTTTCATTACTTTGATTCTTTTGTGAATTCGATTATATACTTCATCTGCTAGTTTAACACCAAATTGAAAAAAGGGGACGTGAGTAGTTATTGGAAAATAGAATTAACACGAAATATGATAGTGCAGTAAGATGCACGAATGCGCATAATAACTAGAGTAACTTAGTATTATAAAGTCAATTACATTATTTGAATATTATAATAGCAATCACAATCAACCAGGATCAACAAAGGAAGCTAATGCGCAATCTTCAGAGATATATAGAATTAGAGTGAAATATTATATCTAACATTCCCAATATAATGCATAGAATTTATATTAGCTCGGTATCCATACCTTTAATCGACATTCATTCTGTCTCTTTTCTTGGTTTCTTGTGTCCAACACTTAGTCAAATATAAAAATTGGCCATATATTAGTTTTCTCATTGACACAAGATATTCGTCAACCACTCGTCGCTTTGCTTTGATAGTTGTAGCATGTGATCATCAATAATAGATAATCATTGTTCGTAGTTGTTGATTGGCCGAAAAAGAAGCTAGGCTATGGATACCATGACCGATCACCATCGATAAAGAAGAATCTTTCTAAATCATGGTCTTTGACCGGGACTAACAAGGGCCTTCGGAATGCATTGAATAATGGCGGGGTTGTAAATGACATAGCCTATCTATAAGTTTTACCATTGTCGATAACTACATTATCTAGGTTTCGGTGACTATATAGTACCAAATTTTATGATTTAAAGATGAAAGTAAAAGTAACCGTTTAAGCATACATATGTTTACATTGACAAATAACTAATCCTTTGTGATTGACCCAAGGGCGATTTGGTCAAATACTGAGCTTGGTATAGAGTATATGATTATTAGCAAGTTAGATATTGGGCCGAGTTCGACCAGGACGGATCGAATAAAAACCTGAGTGTTCTTTGAAGTTCTTTTGGAGAGAACAGTCAGTGTAGATAAGCATTACTCTCTTTTGAAAGGATCTACGAAGAGCGCAAATACGGCCCTTTTCAAAAACGATCTTTTTTTTTTGCGGGGGGCACGATTTAGCTTAATATGTCGTTGAACCTATCTAAAAACAATCTGTTGAACGACGTATCGACAGGATTTGGGGGTTTATTTTGTGTAATTCATGGGATTTGACGTGAGTAATTTTGTGGGAAATGGAGATTTTGGGACAAATTTACCTCTTCCTTCTTTATGGTAGTGGAGCAGAACCAAACCGATCTTGGTCGTTCCGGTTCTGTTTTTACTTATTTACAAAACAAGAAAATGACATAGGTAGATTAATGAAATATTACTCACCATGTATTACAACGAAATTAAAGTTAAAAAAAAAAGATATAATTTAGTCGGGACTCAAAATTGAGCATACACCAATCAATGGTGGGAACAGATATTCTATACATGTTTTTTTTTTTTTTTTATCTCTGTGTGCGCAAAATTATCACTTGAAATATTAGTTAACCAATTTTTTTTTTTCCTTTGGTGTAAAAAGGGTTGGAGCAAAATATAAAACTCTAGGTCGAGAATTTACTATTTCTATTTGATCACCTAATAAAACATGAAGTAATTTTCTAGAAGGTTGTGAAACAGAACTTGGCGTCAAAGAACTTGTCGATACCAAAGTTGGCGAGCCTATCTACATAATTATTTCTTTCCAAAATTTAGGTTGTAGGACATTTCCATTTTTTTTTAAACAAGGTCCAACGTGAAGGAGCCCCTGACCAATTCGATAAGGGTGAGCACGTGCCACAAGTTCTAGGGTCTATGCAGGTTTTCACCTATATTTTTAATTGAACGATTATTAAATCATCACCTTTAATAACCATTGTTACAATATCCTGGCCACAATTCATATTTAGACACACAAATAGAAATGAAATATTGACGAAGTAAAAGTCTCGATCATACATATCGTCAAAAATAAAAATTCGGACTAGTGATTTTAAATTACACGCTCATAATCGGATGCCATGAAATACTGCAGGATGGCGCGAAAAGATATACTAAGAAAAACGTAAAAATTCTATCAATTTTTGAAACCTAAAACTTTTTTAAACTTGAAACTTGATACTATTTTCTTTGGGAACCATCACGATTTAAAACAAAAATGATCCATAGTTCCATAAAAGGAACCCTAGACCATATTCTCCAATATGAATTCAAAAAACAGCTATATTAAATATTTAAATCGTCAGAACAACATTGATTTTAAGGCCATTGACATTATATCATCATCAAAGACCATTATTCTCCTACAATTTAAATGACCAAAAATGAATGCAAAATTTCATAGTTCCACTAAAAGGATCGAACTCTATTCTGATTTCATATAATTTCAAAGTTGAAAAACAAAAATCATAGAAAGGAGAGAAAAATAGCAAGGGGAGAAACATAGGAAAAAAAAGGCTATGCAGCCACTTATCATTATAAATCGTGTGATTATGCTACAAAATGGAGGAACCGACGAGGAAAGCTTGGGCTCCGTTAAGAAAGATCGATAGAGAGGGAGGAGCTAAGTCGATTATGTACAGATCAATGGGAACGACAAGCTATGGCTCCATCTTCTATAGCTGTATCAATTGTGGTATGAGCTTGAGAAGAAAAGCAAGCTCCTTTTCTGAGAACTGAGGCTTCGACTCCACTTTCCCCACTTCCACTTCACCTACACAATCTCCAAGTCCTTCCTCCTTAGCTGGCTTGATCAGATCAGACACCGCCTCTGTGATTTCTTGAACCAGGTCGACAATCACTCCATCAATGCCCATCAAGTGTTGAATGTACACCGCCTCGGAAACATTGCTGCGGTTCACACAAAAAAAATGCAGCAGAAAGTCAGTTTCATGTCCAAGAAACATGGTGTGCTCTCGCTGTGATCAAAGAATAATCGATCGATCATGTCAATGAAAGCTGAAGATGTAAAGTCTTTACTTTAATTTGCCATATGTTAGCAGAGAGAGTTTGGACTCTTTGATCTTGGGAACAGCCGCTGGATTTCGGAAAACGCCCATCACCTCCGAGACGATCCCCTGAAGACCCCCTTCCAAGCACAGCTTCACGGCCTCCTCCAATGAATTTCTCCGCGAATCGTAATAAATCTCCGTCCCGCCATTAGTCAAGAAGAACACCTAAAATGCCAATTCACAACTGCATTTCAATACCCTGTTCTCTAAATAATCGTTGCAGACTACAATTTCCACAAAAGATCTCAGTTTCCACACCCAGCAAGAATCAGTCTCAGCACTAAACATCAATTTTTGTAGACTCATCCAGAAACGCTAACTACCGAGCATTTCTCTACCCCAAAAAAAAAAAAAAAATTTGAGCCTGAGATTCTAACGCTTACTGGGTATATGCTCTGCAATTTTCTGACCAGAAGAGCTGCGTCGGGTTGGAACGAGGAGAAGATGATGGGCCTTCCTTGCGCACACTCGAAGACAACCTTCAGAATCGCCTGAAGGACGTGGACGAGGTGGTCTTGCTGGTAAACGATGTGGTCGTCGAACTTCAATTCGATGTTGAAGCCGAGCGAAGGCTCCACCATCTCAAAAGCCTCCTGCAATGTGCAGAGGGCGTCTTCCTCTTCCACTTCCCATTTCACAATCTTCCCATCTTTTGTCTTCCTCAAGAGAGAATGTCCGATCTTCCCGTTTTCTCTCTGCGGTCCGTAGCAGAGGAATTCGGCTAAGCACAGCTCTGTCACTCTTTTTTCAAATATCGTGCCCTGAAAATTAAAAAAAGAAAAGAAAAAAGGGTTAATTTCGAAGCAGGAGTTTTAAAATTTGGCATAATGATCTTAAAAGAATGGGTTTTTTCGTTAGAGATAACCAGGACACAGGATACCACTTTAGTATAAATAATTAAGAGATTTCTATTTACTTTTCATATCTCTCAATTTACAATTCTATTTTTCGTATTATCGTTGTCTTTTTAAATGGAATGCCGATCCGACCGAAAAAAAAAAACACATGGAATGATGTAAGAATAGAACGGCTTACGTTGTCTTCGGAGAGGATGACGTCGTCGTGGAAAATGACCGGGCAGTCATCTTTGGTCACCTACAAAAAACCCAGATTTTTGTTTTTGCTTTACTTTTGTTGTTCTTAGGCATTAATACCACCAAACATCTTGGAGGATCAACCAATGAAACCCAACAAAAAAAACAATTCACCACATCAGTATCGTATGTTAAGAAAAAATCTTAAGTCAGAATGGGTAAAAAGAAATAAAGCAAAAAAGGAAATTCCCGAAAAAGCCGAACGGGGTAAGATTGCCAAATCATACAGGATTGCGTAGGCTCTTCTATTAATAGAAAAGTTCAATTTCTAAGTAGAGCTTGATAATGAAAATATGTTTAATTGATAATTTTAATCAAACTGTACGAGCAATTACCTTTCGAAATGATTTTCCTACAAATTTATCTTTCGCCAAAACAAACGAATCAAAGCAAAAATGCTATCTATTTCCATTTTCATTTATCATCATCTGTGATGCTTGGTTACTAAATCAAGCTCTTGATTGACCCCCGCGCGGAAACAAACAAAACCCGCCGTCGTACGCGGCGAGGCGACGATGCAACCAGACAACGCACGTGAACTCAGGCTCGCTCGTCGAGTTTCGACGGATTCAAACAGACATGAACGGCATAAAAATCAAAGAAGAGAACTAAATTCCGAATCGAGATCTGGAAATCGGTCAAATCTCCACCGGCAAAACCCACGAACATTTAAAACGACAACAAAAGGCAAAAACTAAAAAAAGAAGGGAAGTCTCTTTTCTTGTCTTCTTTCACGAACAAGAAACCGGGAATTCCAAGACAAGAACAGCGGACGAATCAACCTAAACTAGAATCTAAGCGAACAAACGCGCGAAGCAACATCAAGAAGTCAGAAAAAAGAAGACCAAGCTCAGAAACCGAAATCGAAAACCGGAGCCTCACCTGAACATCGAACTCGACGAAATCGATCGGGTGCTTCGCGGCGGCATTGAAGGACAGCAAGCTGTTCTCTTTGAATCCCCTCATCCGCTTGTCGCTCGACTGGAGCACGTTCATGCCGTGCCCTCTGTGCCCGATCACCAGAAACTTGGGCGCCTTGAACGGAGCACGAGCCTC